>NC_046666.1:108219183-108238702 GCF_010883055.1 Belonocnema kinseyi | reverse complement strand
TATTCTCGGAAGTTTAAAAAGAAAAAAAAATTTTAGCATAAAATCAGCAAAAAACGTCAAAAATATGGCGTAATCCATTTTTCAATTTGCCTCGTGACGGCGCTAAATGGACGGACCTTTTCAGATAGAACTTCAGTAAGACTATGTTAATAACCTATATTCCGCGTCATTTCATTTCGTGTGCGAATATATTTTCTGAAAATAGCGCTTTTAAAATGAGCGTTTAACGTCCGCCCTTTCATAAGCGCGTGATATATATGATTGGCATTACGGCACTGCATGAATAGGTATTGGCCATCTGGAAATCGGTGAAAATCCAGATGTGACGATGCTATTTTATACGATTTAGGTTGATTGATTAACAGGCTTCGGCCGCTTCATGATTCTCAATCTTTCAGCAGGGAAAAGTAGTTTTCGGCGCTCGAAGAATTTTGTTCTATAGTCAATAATTCAGCGCAGAAATTTATCAACATATGTAAGTTTTATTCAGAAAAGTTCGCCAAACATAAACATGGCACTCATTTTTCTTCATTTTGTCGAATTACGTTACATTTTTCGCTTTATATAGAAAATTGTCGCTGGGGGTATTGTCGTCACTTGACAAGTGGGGAAAAATCGAGGGCGCTATTAGATTTTCAAACAGCAGTCTCCCTTTCATAACTTTGAGAAACGAACTATATTTGTGACCGAATTCTCAGCTACGGCTGACTAAAACAACACAGTCGAGGAGAAGAAAAAGGATGAGAGGTTTTGAGACATTAGAAGGGAGCTGCGGCAACTGTACCACAAATATTCGGTAAAAATAATTTGCCTTGTGATAGGTTCTCTCGGGACAGCGCAGCTATCAGTGGTTCATAATCTCAAAGCCATAATGCGAATGCTAAGAACATGAATGTATTGAATGTATTGAATTTAATACACTTTCTAATCAAGGGTATGGAGTACTTAATACCCTCAATAGATACTTGTTGTATACACGGTCTCACTGATTTAGAAACTACAATATTACGTATAGATACGCGTGGTCCGCGGTAGTTTTAATGCGAATGACTGCGAATCAAGACACAAATTAAACAAGCGAGTTCGACTAAATTGAATCTGTCGCTGGACGCGCGAAGAGCGTGGTGCAGGAGGAAGGGACAGTATGTGGCATTGATAGATAGAGAAACAATTTCAATTCCATTATATGTCTTTATTATCTTGCGTACGTACGGGCTGTTTCATATAGTAGCTGACACGTGGGACGATTGCTAGATAGAAGAGTGGGATGAGAATCGGGGTGAAGTAAGTGGGAGGGGGGGGGGCGCGCGCGATGGAGAGCGTGGAGGGAATGTTGGGCGGGGTGAGGTAGAACGAAGGATGGCCGACAGAGCTGAAATTCGCTGTTACGCGAACGTACGGGTCTCTAGAATAATTAAATGACCATTCGGGGTAGATGGGGGTGCGAGCATAGGGCTCGTTAAACCTCACTGTCAAGTCGCGATTGTACGACCAGCTACTGGTTCGAAAATTCGAACGACAGGGTTGTTCCATGATCGATATAAACCCCGTTTCGGACCTACAAACGGACGAGCTTGGAGTGTTTTAGTTTTACGATTAAATCGATCGAAATGAATCCTCTCGAAAGCATAGCTTTCTATATTCATCCCAGCGGCTCTATTCGTATAAGCTTTCCAATCTGGCTTTTATAACAATAACCCTGTTGAGTATTAACCATTCAAAATAACTCAAAATATAAAATGTACCTTACAAATCAAAGGAAAATGTTTATTTATTTATTATATTGCCATAGAGATTTAGAAGGTGACAGGTGTAATTTCAATGAATCAAAAATATTAAAAGAAAAAGTTTATAGAGATCTGGTAAGTGATTTACGATGGCTGTAACAGGAGTATTCTGAAAAAATGTTTGTCCTAATCCTTTGTGTTCATGACGGTTACATCCAGTTCAAAATTGGAATATTATAGCCATGTATCAATCAGATGCTGAGATTTTTGCGGGTAGAGTACAGGCGGGAATCATCCTTAGGTCACTCCGTGATTGTGAGAATATACTCCTACTGCGGAAAAACTCGTGCTATCGGTATGTAGTTACGCACATAGACATATAACTCTCTAAATACCTGTCATTTTAAGAACAAAATCACCCCTCTAAGTATTGATGTCGTTCTAGACGAGGAATTGTAAGGCGGAGGTCGCAGAAAGCAAAGCAGGATAACTCGAGTCCTCGCATTTTGAGCTAATTCAAGGCGGACGAAATCAAGGTCTTAAGAATCGAGGCCTCGCCTTGGGCTTGTCTTGGGGGCTTAAGTTTCGTCCGGCAGATGTGCATATTTTCTTAGCTAAACCGACAGTCTGGAAAGGGATAATACATTAAAACTCGTGTAGAATAATTATGGGGAAATTTTTTAACTCCTCTAAACAAATTACGTATGCCAGAAATCGTAAAAACTTGTAGATTACAAATAATTTATTTTCATATCATTAATTAAAAAATTTTAACCAAATTTGTCCGCACTTACGGGCAGCTTACAAACAATAGACCCCTATTAAGAAGGGTCAGGGAGGATGGGGCTTCAGAATATTGGATTTTCATTCAATGGTAGTTGTTCGCGCATATGATAGTGAAGACTGAAACCTCTAAGCCAAGCCCAAACTAAGGCTTTGAATTTCGAGCCAGCGCGTAAGGCTCGACTTAGCTTGGTTGGAAAATGTCCTTGCCTCACATAACAGCAAAACTACATCTATAAAAGGGCTGTTCACTCTCGAGTTGAGACTCGATCGATCTAAACAATCCTAGATTTACTCTATCGCGACTTCAAACTGAGAGAGTCCACAGGATTTAAAAGAGCCGAGGTATAAGAGTTGCTACGGGGCTACAGGAGTCGAGTCGAGTTTCACACGAGTTGAGGGGAGTGAAAGCGTGTTTCTCATTCTTAACTCACAACCGATAAACAGCAGTCACACAGATAACTCACCTGTGTGCCACACAAACGCATTTGAAAGTATGCAGTTGTAGCGTTAATATATATCTCCCCAAATCTTAATGTTTTCAAATAAGTATACATACTGTAGCCTGTAACTACTTCAAAGCGCCAGACGCCTCGAGTCTTAAGAGTTCGCATTATTTAATGTTGGCAAATTCTATAAGCGCGCGTATTATATTTTTCTTTAAGGCCATGTAACGAGAGGGTCATAACATGCGACCACATGGAATGAGATATCATTTTGAAAATTTGGAATGCTTAATAGAAGACATGAAGGAAGGTATCTGGTCCTAAATAATTAGAACTGTGAAAACAGTTTTCTTTTAATTACTAATTGAAAGAAGTACCGACCGTGCGGTACAACACAGTAAGCAATTTTCAATTTTGTCAATGTCACGAACATTGTACACAAATAATGCAAAAATTAATGTTTGCACTTGAAATGCAAATAAACCAATTTATATGTTTAGATAGTACGTGTCTGGCATACGTATCAGCTGTATCAGAGTACCACTATCGCTGCGAGTAGACAACTTCAAACTTATACTGGTCTGTGGGTAATACAGATTGCATGATTACCGACAGAGAAAGATAAAAGTCAAACTTCTGCCGTAAAGCCTAAATGCGTCGGTCGATATTTTTTATTTTCATAAATAAACTTTTTTCTTTGCCCAACTCTGCGTTTTGCCCCAAAAATTCCTTTAATATTTAATAATATTAAACTAACGTTTTTTCCTCGTTATTTAAACTTTTATTTTTAAATATGAATGGAAAAATGTTGATCTCTGAACTGCCTTGATCAGCTAGTCCAATGGCTCAGATGGGTGATTAAGGTAATTGAAGTATCTAAACCAGCGATTCCCAAACTGCTACCCTGGGTAGGGTGGCTATCCGGCGGTAGGGGGATGCCACTCCGGGCCGGATAGCTCGGTAGGCTCCAAGGCAGAGTCCCCGCTGTGAGCATGGGACTATTTTTTTGACCTAGCAGGAATGCCTTTCATTGTTCTGAGATTGAGACCTGTTACAATAATTGAAGTTATGAAGGTATGACACAATTAAATTTAAATGAGCTGAATCAATTTCGTGATATAATTTTAGAAATATGGAAAAAAGTTCATAAAAATCGGGTAATATTTTCACTAAATTTGCCATTTTTCAGGCTCGGCTCTAATTTTCTTATAATGATAAGGTCGAGCGCAACAAGCGGCCCTACCGTCCCCCAGAAAGAGCGAAAAAAGTTTGGGAATCGCTGATCTAAACATAAGGAATATTCCGTAAAATTACCTAGCGACTTAGTTGTAGCTTATGTTACGGAATTTTCCGTACGATTAACCCTCCCAGGGGGTAAGGGATATTGTTACGCAATTTAGAGTAATACTAGTCCCAGCTGTTTAAGAAGTTAATATTACGGAAAAATGTAATATTAATACGAAGTGTAACATTGTGTAAAATTGTAACACTGCCGGTAACGGTGAAAACCATACACTGTGACTGGTCACAGAAATAATGTTGGTTAAATCCCTACCTCTTTGCATCGTTTCGTAGAGGGCCGCATAGCACCCTTGTGACTAGTCACTGAAATAATTTTGGTCAAACCCCGACCCTTTTCCAAGGTCTCGTGGATGGCGTGACGGCACCCCTGTGACTGTGCACAGAATTATGTTGGTCAAACTCCTAGCCTTTTCCACCGTCGCGTGGGGTGTGGGAAGGCATCCCTGTGACTGGTAACAGAAATTACGTTGGCCAAAAGCCAACCCTTTTCCAAGGTCTCGTGGAGGGCATGAAGGCACCCCTGTGACTGGTCATAGAAATAATGTTGGTCAAATCCCTAAATCTCTTTAACGTCTCGTGTGGGGGGGGGGGGCGTGAAAGCGTCTTTATGTCTGGCCACAGAAATAATGTTTCCAAACCCCTTCCCCTTTCTAACGTTTTGTGGGGGCTGAATAGCACCCCTGTGACTGGTCGCAGAAATAATGTTTTCAAACCCGTACACCTTTCCAACGTCTAGTGGGCTGGAGACACCCCTGAAATACCTTTGTGATTTTGGCCTTCAAATTTAAATTTGCAAAATTTACAACGTTTTGAATCCACATGAATGTTATTTTCTGCCGTGAACTTTTTAATTCATATAAACCTCAAGTATTTGCGTCTCGCTTGAATTCTGTTCAATGCTATAATGATTTCTGAGGGTACAAACTACAGGAAGATTAATCCTGTTAAGTTGCCTGGGATGTGGACGAACTTTGAAATCGATATAATACCTTCCGTTAAGTATAATTGTTAAAATTTTGATCCAGAACAATTCTTTTTTAGTCAAAGTGCACTCAAGATAATTCCGAAAAATTCCTCCTCAGGCCAAATTCACAACACTTTGAAACCAAACGAATGTTATTTTTTGACATATTTGAAATAATTTGAACCCGTTGTAATACACTCTTCTTACTGTTTAAACAAATATCAAAGAATTATTATCTCGAATATTGATACGGATATTAGCCTTTTTCCGTTACTCTACTCTTATCACTCACCGAAATTAATGCACATGTCGCTTTGTTCATATGAGATTATAACCGAAGTATCGACAGTGAAATACAAAAATAACATTAATGTTGCCTCGAGCAGAGCAGAGCAGTAAATAGAATAATTCGTTTGACACTCGAAAGGGCAGCTCCCGCACCGTTATTCGAAAGCAATTGAGTCAATCTTAAGCAATATAATGCAGGAGTAATAATGGACTTTAGGGTGAATCTGGTCCTAGTACCCACCCTGGAATCACGAATTTAGGGTGAATGTGGATGGGTTTAGGGTTTAGGATCAGCATGGGGTATCTTTGGGCAGCTGTAACGTGACAACAAACAGCCCCAATATATAGGTTGCGATTTTCTTTTGCGTATATAGCAAGCATTAAGCTTAACGTTTAATTGGATTGTGAAATAAACATAAAAAATGTTAATCATGTAAGTGTGATCAAAATAATTTAGAATAAAATATAAATACACTATTACTTAGATCCATGTAAAAATAATATTTAAAAAAGAACATATTTTGTAAGCGTTCATTCAACTATATACTTTAATTACATCATATTATTGTATATAATAAGGTTAAATTGATAGCAGCCATACTCATGAAAGCAAAAGAGACGCTTTTATGCACCATCCAATATAGTGTCTCGATCGCACTCACGCGTCCGTATAACTGGAATAAATGCGGCTTTATATTTCTTAATAATAATAAGTCTATATGTATTTTGTTTTTTATTTAGAAGTTGCGTAAAGAATTCTCAAATTTAATGTCCCATAATTGAACAGAATTCTGGAAACGAATGTGACGGGTTCCTGTAAGGAAATTATGAAAATGATGGTGGAATAAGGGGGTAGTGATGAACGATGGAGAGAAAAGGGAAGAGAAATACATGTTTATGATCTCCCCTCAGGACAGGGAGGGTATAATGTACCGTGGGGACGAACTGTAACCATTTCTGATGTGCGAGAATTATAATCCAATATATACACAGAATGGCAGCCACAAACACTGAGTGCTCTTGCCGCAACTGCTGTCATTTTGTGACTTTGTATCACAGCACTCTTAATCATATTACTCCAGGCATGTACCGTCTAACACTTTCTCAATGAGCTCTTCACTTTTGAGAATATCAAATCAGATGTCATGTAACAAGCAGGTACAAGCTTTGCAGGCAGACATTCGCTCAAAAAGCAATTTTACAGTTACTTTAGCTGTGATACCAAGTTGCTCAATAGCTTACTTCTGTCAAATGAAATAGTGTACATAATACATTTGGTATATAAAGTGAAATCACTGACTTTATATCTATGTACTATGTACAAAAAATGCATTGTGGCTAGAACGACAGGCCTGTTACCGCAATCCATTTTGCCTGAATGAATCGTGACTTTACAAACTTTCTTTCTGCAAGTAAAATATATTAATTGAGTATAGATTTTGGAGTGTTCATTTTTTAGTTTTATTTACTTGTGTAAGCTATTACTCAAAAACTGACTGCGAAATGTCTCGATAACCGAGAAGGGAGTCACGTGGGCTGACACGTGACTAGAATATTTTCGAGCAGCAGTGGTTATTCACGCAACGCAGTGGAATGAATGGGGGCACGTGCTGCGCGACATTTGACTGATGACCCTATGAAGTATAAATTTGTGTTTTTCTAATCCTAGTCCAACCACGTATAATAACTTAAGGCAGGTTATAAAATGAATTCGATAATATGACAATATTGTGTTTAATATAGTGCTGATTCAACATTGACAGCTATCATGTTAGATTGACACAACCTTTGCTGATTTTTTGGCCGTTGAAACAAATTCCGTGGGAACGAGAAAAACAATTATTAATTCTGAAATGAAGGGATACTGTAATGCAGATAATACAAGAAAGCTCTACGACATAAAACACAACTTTTTTTACAATATAATTCTTTTTTACGATCCGATACTCTCTAGGTTTTCATTTACAAAAATTAAAAAATCCTCATGGATAAAAAAAGTCAAATATTCCATACAGAAAAACTTATAATCGGGTCTGTTATTGTGCCAAAAACACTAAAAATCATTCAAACGATTTAGAATTTTCGAACTTTGAGCAATAATGAAACTCGACTGTTCTTAAAAAATATCATAATTTGAAATTACTTTCGCCAAAACTACTAATATTTTCAAACTTTTTAGAAATCAATAGAACTCAATAAAATTTCCAAAGTAATTTCTGCTTTTCATATTAAGAATTCGAATTTTCATTACGTTCTTTTGGTATTCTGAAAATGCTGTTCCCTTGCACCCCGGCGTTTCTGCTATTCCTATATATTTTCATAAAATTAATCAAAGCTTTCTTGCATTGCTTTATGCTTTTCTTATGCCAATTTTAGGATAATTTTATATTCACTTCAAACTTAGTGCTAAGTCTTTCTGGCTTTAAACAAATTTTTTAAATTAAGGATTGAAGAGTTCCTCGATCATAGGCAAATTGATTAAGCCTATTGGTCATTTTCATTAAAAAGAATCTTCTTTTCAAATTAATGTTGGAAAAAATTTAATTGAAATAGATATATCAAATAAGAAGGAATCTTACCATCGTCAGCTCGCTTTCGCTTGATGCTATTTCCATTAGGGTCTTGATGATGCGCCGGAATACCTAAGATTCCACTTATGCTATAGGCATTAGGTGCTGTTGCCGTAGGATGGCCAGCCGCCGTTGCAGGGGCATGTGCTATCACTGATACTGAGCCACCTGAACCTGGTTGCCCTTGTTGCTGACCTTGCTGCTGTTGCGCTTGCTGTTGTTGCTGGTGCGCGTGCTTCGCCTTCTCAGCAGCTTTATTTCTTACAATACTGCAAAATACGATAAACGCGATACATCTTTAATACGCATTGTCTTCAAGCAAGGTACACGGTTATATCTTTTAAAGAGAAACTGAATATTTATTGTTATTTGGGATCGCTTTAGTCCAAAAAAATTGATTATATTGGGAAGTTTGTCTTTACTGTTCCTCAATATAGATTTTTATATCTATAAAAAGAAAGAATACCAGAACCTAGTCAGGTACAAAAGGATTCAGGAGAGGTGCGTTCGAGTTTATGAGTGTAAGGCTTAAAGTCATAATCTATCACAAGATTTATCCAAAGCATTTTAATCATATTATTTTAATTATTCTTATACTTTTTCGTTGCTAGTTTTCTTCACAATAAAAACTGATTCAGAATTAAACAAAATATTTAGATAAAAAATCCGTTAATTTTATTGCAGTTAACGGTAATCGCGAAATATGTGTTTAAACATGATCAGAGGTTTTTAAATGGCACGCTTTTGCATTGACTTTATTTCATGTATTTTTTAAATTAAATTTCATTCCGGATAAAAATCTAAAAGAATCAAAGAATACTATAGAGATGTGGGTTATTTCGTATAATGGGCAGACATTAAGTACTTGATTTATACCATAGATGTGTTTGTGGGCTAGGTAATGGTGCAGGGAGTTCGAACGACTACGATCAATCAGATGACACCTGTTGCCCAACTTCCCCCATTCGTTGTCCACCTTCACCAATTCACAACAATTAGCAGCGATCCTTATCAAGGTTGATTGTGGGGCGGTCCCAAATTCGTCGAACCTTAACGACCACCTGCTATCGTTTGCCTTCTAAACGTATTCTTATAAACAGTACCAATCACTGTTCGTTTAGTTTTTTAATTTATTTGTACGTGTAGACAAAAAGGATTCAATTTGTCTATCTTAGTTTGCTGAATATTTAAGCTTAATTTTTCGGAAATTTATCTATTTTTTAAAATACTTTTGGACAGCTTAGGGAAAAGATGAAATTTCAAGATTAGCCTGAAAAATCTGAAATTACTTTTGAATATATGTGCACCCGAATTATCTGTGGACACCTATTCCCTATGCAATTTGTAAATGAGAAGCTGAAGGTAGTTTTTAACAGCAAGCAAGCTGTACTGAATTATGGGGCTGGCGAGACTAGGCACCACGTGGTATGCCTCCCTTGGCGCCGCGAAATCGCTCCCTGACGGCCACTTCTGAACTAAACTACTCTGTTATACATTCTAAAAGTCAGTCCCCATAAACTTTCTAACAGAAGATTTCTCTTTAACACAGTGGCTAATGTCTGTAGAGGTACAGAAAAAAACTGGTATTCTTGAGAACTAAATTTGATTAGAAGAGATAAGGTAAAAAGTTGTTTTTGAGATATGAAATTAAACTTTTTTTATATAAAAATATTAGTGCTAACTACAAGAGACTGAAATGTTCTGTCAACTCTACAACATTTATTTGTACCACATAAATTACATCAGTTTTATGCCTTGTTCAGATCATCAAATGAATTAAATTTAATTGTTCCAATCAAGCTAAGATAATATTATATGTGACTTAATATTGTCGTTTAAGCATGCATTCCAAGTTAGATATCTGTCAAAGGCCAATTGGACAACATTCCAGATAACGTTTGCGAATGCAATATAAGGGCTTTATTATTTTCACATTGTTGTGGTTATTTCCACTAAGTTATTTATGGACAAATTGATCCTAAATTATCAAAACATGCTTAACTTCACCTTCAGCCACAGAAAGCAAGATAAAAAAAGTGGACCTCTATCATTCAAACTATTACACGTAATTGTTAAAGTACTATCAAATGAGATTGTGCACATTTGAATGTTCTATACGTAAAAACAGAATAACATTAGAATTTTAGGTATTGCAGAAGGTGGTTAAAGGTGGCAAGCTCATGTACTTAAGCGAATACGAAGGGAAACGTACGTAGCTCGGAATGTTGAAAGACCATATAGCATAGAGAACATCTAGGAGAGAAAAGGGAAGTTCAGGCTGGCGGCAGCGTCCTGGTCTGGAACCGCAAACTTTAATGTTCGCATTACTTTTATGCGCGACTTTATACCAAGTATCCTATCAAATATATATGACCCACGTCCTGCTTCCTGGAGCACCTCTATCCCTGGCTAAATTATTGCGAATAAAACTTTATACTCGAATTACCCCTACGCTAACTTTATCGTATTTCATCTGGACTACCTACCTCACGACCGTTTGGAACTATATCTAGAGATTCTAGTAGAATGTCTCCAATGGCTGGAATGATCCGAATGCTGCAGTTCAAATTAGCATGCAATTTTGAATAGGAATTTATTTCAAATTTTTTCAAAAGTATTTGTACTATCTTAGCTCGGTATTTATATAGATTTTTAGATATATACCATTCCCCCTTCTATAAGACAAATTCCTTACGAGAGTTAGCATCGGTTTAAGGGCAAGTTAGCATTATTTGGATACTGCTGATAGCTATCATACCAATGCAATACAATTTGAACTTTTATCCAGTTATTTATTAAACTATACGTTAAATCTCGACTAATATAAGGCAATGAATGACACCAATAGTGAGCCATTTAATGTAAAGATCACATACCAAGATTTATAGATATAGTGATTATCAATTCTGTCGGCTGCAGTTGACTTGCGTCCTATGGTTAGAATCGACGGGGTGCCTAGCCAAATAGTAGTCATCTCTCTCTTCCCCCACCACTTGAATGATAGACCTGACATGAGAGGAGCAGGGGTAGATAATTTAAAAAAATTACGCATAGAATTTAAAAAATATTTCATAAGATTTTGAAAGATTATTTCAGTACATTTCTCAAAGGCTAAAAAATTTTTTTTTAATGTCAGATTCCAAAATATTTCAAAGAATTGATATATTTCAGCAATATTTCAAAGATTTTACATGGATACCAAAGGTTTTCAATAAACTTTGCAAAGATTTTAAGGATTTCACAAAGATTTTAATATACATATATTAAATACATATGTGAAATATGTGTGATATATGCTAGTATTTATTATATGTTTAATATATTAAATAATTAATATTAACATTGCAAACAAACCAATTCGCACCTGTGTACCGTTTATGTATGGAGGGTTGTAGTGTACCGTTTGAGGGTTAAAAATATTCCAGAAGATTTCAAAGATTCAAACCGGTTTCAAAGATTTAAAATATTTTAAAGATATTTCACAAAGATTTGAGACGACTTAAAAATCCCCAAACTGGAAAATTTCCAAATGGGAAAAATCCAGAAAAATAAAACTTCCAAATAATAAAATTACCGAATTGCAAAATGCCCAAATAATAATGCACCCGAATTTAAACAATAACATTTTTTATAAATATGATTTATTGATAAAAGTACAATAATCAATTATTTTGGTAAAAAAATTATTTTTGATGTTTAAAGTTTCTGAAATTATCGTTTTAATTTCAAATAACAATAATTGGCAGAAAGTTTTATCGAAAAATATATCCTTTTTTCAATTATTGTTATTTTAAATTCAAACAATAATTTTAGAATCTTTAAACATAAAAAATAATTCTTTTGATGAAAATATTTGTATATTGTATCTTTTATAAATATATAATATTTATAAAAAAATTGTTTCATTAAATTTGAGTATTTCATCATTCGGGAATTTTCTAGTTCGAACTTTATTATGATTCGGAAACTTATGTGTAAATTACTATAGCAGAAAACGCTGCCAATTCTAACCCTGGATATGTGCGAAAGGAAAATTAGGGAAATAAGAGGTGAAAGAAAATGAGTGACACAAAAAGTGGAAAGGGAAAAAAGAAACGGAGGGCGAGGACACAAGTCAGATAGGCCCTCCGTCGATATGACCCTAGGATGCAAGACCCCGTCAGAGAGTCTCTCCAAGAACAAAAAACCGATTGTGAAATTTGAATCGTTGTGTCGAACGGAATCTGACACTCCGGTATAGAACTTGTTTACTCGCTCAATGTTTTATAATTTTTTAATTTTATGTTAAATATGAATCGGAATTGTCAGATTCAAATGATTTAAATGTTGACGACCGATCCAAAAATGTAATTTAGATTCCAATAGATGATATCCAATTCGCATTCTTAAAAAAAAAACAGTAACTGAAGCATTCGCTCGATCATTCCTAATTTCCTGGGTGATAAGGTGAATATGGGGGCATTAATATTGTTTATCAACTGTAGCGATACCGATATCTAACACAGCTTGAAGGCATGAGTCGAATTGTGGAACGCTCAGTGGGTGGTGCTTTCTCTTTCCATGCATGCTTTCTACCCCTTTCCAACTTCTCGTGGTTGCGAGAAGGCACCCCCTGTGACCTGACCCCTCCACAACTGAACCCCAGCCATGCTTAGATAGGTTTCTTCACACTCTTTCCATAAATAATCACCATTTTTGAAAAATCTGGAAGTGGAAATTGTGATTGCAATTGTTTATTAATTTAAACAACATTCAAATGGCTTTTGAACATACAATATCTGCTTTAGCAAAATTTTATATTCACCCAAAGGTTAATATATTTTGGAGATTTTCAAATCTTTTTAAAACAATAAAAAAAAAATCTGCCCGTTGAACGGGCACATTCTCATTCCGCGTTGCGCGCGATTCGATTCCCTCGCACGTTTGAGCGTGCCTAGGGCGCGCAACTGTTGGTTCTCGCGCTTCGCACATGATGATGTATTTATCTCGCGCTCCGTCTTTGTATTTTTCCCTCATTTGTGCACAGACCAGTTAAAATTAAAGGTCAAAGAATCAAAAAAAGTAATTTGCTGATTAAGAATTATCATTTGTTAAAGTCCCTTCTACCTTAAAAAATACATTCTCATCGTGTATCTCATTTCTACATCATGTTCAACACTTTAATGTCAAATGTATATTACATTTATTTACGTACCTCGGCCTGAGTTTCCTCATTCAGATATTGCAAACTAAAATACAAATTTTATTTGTCATGATAACTTTAATATATGATTTTTATTTCGCATTATATTTTATACTCAGCAATCCTGAAAAAATGTTTCATTTCAATAAATTTATATTGTGATATTATGACGTAATTTTTTTAATAACATAAAAAAAGGATTTTTCACCATAATTTTATTGACTGTTTTCTCGTCTCTTGCGTTCTTTGGCTGTAAATTCGAATTTTCGACTCTCTTACGGCGTGTAGTGTTGAGTAGTTTCGTAAAAAAGCTGAATTATTAGATTTTTCACTTTGATTTTCCATGGCTGAAACTATAAATATTGGCAGTAGAAGACTGGTTAACGAACTTGACCTATATTTTTTGACCACAAACCAGTGTGCAAAAGAAAATTCTTATTGGAAAACTCCTTTGAAAGTGATCGCGTCGTCAGAAAAACGACATACCGACAGAAAATTTCGTAAAAAGTATTTTTTTCAACTTAGGGGGTTCCAAAACGTCAAGAATTGGCGAAAACTTTTGACCCACATTCTTGAAAGTTAATTAATTATTTTTCTAAAAATAGTTGAAATCAATGAATGAACATTTAATGCCTGTCGAAACTGTAGTAGAAAACATTCGAAATATATGACACATCCGCTGAAAACATAAAATTTTCACCATATTCCCTTATTCATTAAATATCTGCCCACCTAACAAGAATTTTTTGTCATAAACTATTATCTAATAGCGGACTAAACATCGCCACATTTTGAGGCCGATCGCTTTTTGGCTCTTGTATATAAAAAAAAATGTGTTGAAATTTCAAAAATTTGTAAGATTACACATGTGCAATATATATGCATATTCTTCTTGCAGATGGTAAAATGATGTAGTAGTGTTAGTGAGGATGTTCAAGCTATTATGACCCATTATACCTAACCGAGAGAGGATTGCAGAGTATTTAGAATTTAGGGGATTTAGAGGATTTTGTGGATTGTGGCAGATGCTCTCTTACATTAGTGTATAACACTGTATCACTGCATAGTGCCATAGAAATATCAGGTGCCGAAAGTCAAGCGAATCTCTATCCTGTACCGCGTCGTGTCGTTTTCTGCTGCACAGTAGATACAATAAGCGGCTCACTCTACGAACGTTGTATGTTCTGTAGAACCGCACAATAGCTGGATGAATTCTGATATTTTGCCACCTCTAGAGGGCAATCCTCTAATATGCCGTTCTAGCAGCTTATATATCTACACAGTGCATCCTCTATAAGCCAAAATTTAGACGTTACAGTAAAATGTCACTTATCCCGCTTATCCTGCTTTCAGTGCAAAGGATTTTAGTAGTTCTCCTGGCTCAACAGATTTAAAAAGTTTTAAAGGTATATATTGAAACAGTAAAAAAATATCTAAATTTTGTATGGAGGTATGAGAATGATAACTGAATAAAGACTAATTTTTCGAAATTCTCTTTGTAACCTTTTTTAGTACTTTAGGACAGTGTTTAACACATTCATCGATCAATATCACTAATAAATCAGTCATTTCTCCTTTTAGTTAGAGCAAAAATAATGATAAAAATTGTCCATCGTGGGAAACATTATGTATAATTTTTCCACATGGGATAGTCTCCAAAAAAGTTTATTTTCGGTCTTTATCCAGTTTTCGCCTTCATGATATTGAAAACTATTATATTCCGATTCGGAAGTATTTTGACATTTTGGCAAATCGCAGAATAAGTATAATGCACATGTACAACGGTCTTGAAAATACTTTTTCTTGAATTTTCTATCGCACGAAATTATTTATTGGTTGGAGTCTAAAGTATAGGTAAATTAAATCAGAATACGGTCGAACGATACGATGTGTCATGCCGCACCATTCCATTGCAATTCACCCCAAATATCGCGTCACAGTCATTTTGATGAAGTGCGCCTCGGACTCGGATGAGTGCATTATTATATCTGGGAACGTAGGCTGTATTGTCAAGCGGCAGCTGCCTGCCAAGTATCGTATACACGACTATATTAACCGAGCCTCCGTTCTGTTGTGGGACCGGGACAGAAAAATTGTTTGTGCGTGGGGCCAGATTTGTATACGTATATGATTATACCAGAGTGTGCGAATGTTTGTTTGTGATGAGCACAAAAGGTGTGCTCCAACAATGCACCGACGAGTCAACAGTCACGACGACGGCACTCCTAAGCACAATGTAACACACGATTTATAATACATAGTCCCCTCCCTCACAGGGTATCATGGGAAGAGCCGCAGTCAAGTACCGGATTTAGGCTATGTGCTTATTATACACCCAAGGTATAGGTTTCTGTCTGTGGTGCCAAGTTTCCTAACCAAGGACCGGTGAATGTGAAACATAATAAACATGCCACCTGAGGGAGACAAGATAGGATATACGTTTGTATGTCTCTTTTTATATTTATTTACAAAAATATTCAAAACAATATAAAACTGTTCAATAGATTTCTTATTATTCATAGATTTGGACTAACTAAAATTGTTTTTAAAGCATTTCAAAACATGCTAAAATATTTTTGGGTAATTTTAAAAGGCATTCAAATCATTCGCAATTATTGAATGTTAACTCACGGAGATTCCAAAGTTTAGGCTGCATCTAATGCGGCTGTAGGGAATATTGGAATCTTGGCAATTATACATAATGAAAAAATGTACACGAAAAGGTTCTAAATTATGTTCTGAAAATTTTTAAGTCGGTGTGTGATATTCATATTTGGTGACAGAACTCGAAAAAAATTAACTTTAGGACGTTACTTTATTCTTTAAGATTTAATATATTCACCTGAACATAACAGAATTCATTCATATCCAGATGAATGTACATTTATCTATACATTCAAAAGAATTAAACAGAATTTACAGAACTCAAAAGAATGCAAAGTTCATCAAAAGAATTAAAGATGCAATAAAAATAATTTAAAAGCAACTTCATGAATAAAGTAGTGGTCAACTCCTCGCTGAAATGTCAGTCTGTAAAACAGAGTAACCGCTTCAATCGAGAAACAAATTCTGTAATTTCCTGGTAAATTCAAGATCATGATTTTATGCGGCCCTTACAAAAAAAGTTTCTGATTAACAACAGTAATAAAATAGCTTTTCTTATTTCCTATTTTGCAGTCAGTGCAGTTTGTGGAAAGTTTTAGATTTTTGACAGTGAGTAATATTGTTTTGAGAGAAGTGAAATCAAGTGCGTTTGAACTTCTTTTTACAAAACACAGAAGGCAGCAGTAGCGGAAGAAAAATTCTTAAAAGAATTCTTTGGTAAGTACATTTTTTACAGTACTAACATCAAGCACTATGACTGCAACGCAAGCATTACATTCATGTAACCTTACCGTACAATCTGTGTTTCGCGATTGTGCTGGCAGAAATGTTCATAACTTTATAGATTTTGGACCTTTTTTCTATATTGCTTCCTCATATAATATAATATATTTCGTTTACAAAAAAAATATTTGCTTCCCTTAATGTACAATACATATAAATGTAAAGCAACTTTGCCGTATGCTAATTTACAAACTATACAATTTTCCCAGCATTCTTCTAAAGTAAAATAATTCTGATTTTACCTTATCTTATGAATCTTTTTAGTAATCCCTCTCATTTGTAATCGATCTTGACCCTTAAGCAAATTATATTAACTGATAATGATTCAAAAATTTTAATACAGATTCGACATGTTTTCATTGTTTTCAGATTTTCAGTAATTTGAGGTTAGGAAACTTGAAGAATTTTAAACACTTGACAAATGATGAATTGGCTGTCGAGTTGTATAGGGTGATTGATCCGCAAGTAGCTGAAATTTTGAAACGTAAGAACAATAATCTGATTCGTAATTTTCACGAAAAATGTTTTCCATATATAAAGTAGAATAGTTAAAATTAAAGTCATATTAATGAAGACCTCACTGAAGTAAAAAACGAAAAAAAGATAAGCTTTTTGGAAAAAGATGAGAATGAGGAATTCTTAAAAACAATTTTATAATCATTGGAAAATATATTAAAATTATTTCATTATTTTTTAGGATTGAGCAAAGGAGAAAACTGAGAATAGTATATGTAAATTGTGAAGCGAAATTTATATTAGCGATTTTTGCCTAGTGCTGGGAAAGACGAATTTTTTTATTTTCATTCAATTCATGCGCTGGCCATTTGATTTGCTAAAATTTTTCCCGTTTTCTTTGGTACATTTTAGGTGAGATAAATTTTCTACAGGCTTCAAAAACTTGTAGAATAATTTTAAATGCTTTTAAAAATGATTTCATTATTTTAAGGATTTAGGGCACATGATACTTATAAAATTATCGATTACATTAGTGTATGGTTCCGCCGGCTTTTTCCCTGCAATAACATAGAGTTTTTCTTAAAATTTTAGGTAATGATAGCGAACATGCTGAAGGATGTCCCCGAACTCTTATTTTGTGGGACAATTTAAAAAAATTTAATTTTGCTAAATTTGGTTAATGTGTCTGTATTTTGAGGTTATGTGTGGCCATTTTCCCCAGCTTTACTTCTAAACCACACAATATGTTTTGCCGAAAACTTCGGACAAGCAAAAAAAACATTATAACTAATGCCCCCGAACTAAACTTGTTTGTAGGCAATTGAAAAAGTTTATTTCATAAATAATTTCCAAATGATGAAAAATTAAATTACAGAAAGCTGAAAACCGAGCCTAAAATCAAAATAGTGCACAGGCATAAAATTGTTATTTACTAGAATGAAGTTTTTTGTTATTTTCTCTCAAAAAAAGAGTTCGGGGATGTCTATTATACTATTTTATAGCATCTCCGAATTCACTTTTTGAAAATTTTAATCTTTATGGACAAAAGCCTGAGGGAACCGAACCCGATATACCACACGACGAAGTATCACATACACATTTTTTTAAGCAAGTAGAAACTTTATCGCACATTAAATGTACAAAACAAATGGAAAAGTTTTTAGCAATTACACTGGTCAGCCCCTGAATTGAATGCAAATTAAAAAATTCGTCATTATCATTACATTTTTCAAAACTTACTAAATTATCCTACAATTAGGTTGAAAATTTATTTCTATCATTGTAAATTCGTCTTTTTGGTAGAAAAATAATCTTCTTGATTGAAAATAAAACTCTGCACTCTGCACTACTGTGCATGCAACGCATAAAGCGTTTCATTGGCTGCCGTTCGTGCGCTTATTTTAAATGTACAAAGCTCTTACAAGATTTTAAGCATTTGAAGGAATGATAGAAAAATTCAATTCCCGACATTGTGAAATTTCCAAATTCAAAAATTCTCTATTGTAAACGATTAAAAAATAGTTTTTTAATATTTATTTCTTTATTCAAAATACAATAATGAAATAATTTAATCAAAGTCACATTTTTAAATTTTATTAGGTTTGTAACATTTTTGTTTGAATTAAAAATAACAATAAGTGTATAAAAATTGTATACAAAAATTAATTCAAACACACGTGCTAAGAAACTTTGTAGAATTCAACTCATGACTGATTTCTCTCTAAGTTTATTTCTAAGTTTTATCTAAATTAGACATTTAAGCTTTGAGGACGTTTTTCGTAATTTGTTAAAATTCTGGACACAATTTCAAACAAAATTGTTCATATAGAAATAGATTTTTTTTCAAGTATTGCAATTTTAAATTGAAGCGATAATTTTCAAAAACTTTAAACATTAAAAAAGTTTGTTTCTTTAATAAAAATATTTATATAAAAATATTAATATTTAATGCTTATAAATATTTTTTAGGAATTTTTCAATTCGGGACTCTTATGTTTTGGCAAGTTTATCATTTCAAGAAATTTATTATTCAGGAATTTTTCAATTTGGAAATTTCACAATATCGAGAATTTTAATTTTCGGGATTTTTCAATAGTCGCTTATAATCTTCGAAGAGTTTTGTATTTAATATACTTTTTTGAAAGTTTTAAAATAAATTCTACTGAGTTTCTATTTAGCCATTCAACTTTGATCAAACTTGAATTTGAATTATTGGGTTCTATTTCAAATTTTATCTACTTCAGTACTTTTGCGGATTTTAACGGAGAGAACATAAATAATTTTTCCTTTTGTTTTTTAATTCACAATTGTTTTCTCAAATGCATTTCTTCAAGATCCTCGTCCAAAACTCTGAAACTTTTGTCTGAAACATTTCTCACGAAAACGCATATTTTTTCTGATAGGGGGGGGGGGGG
>NC_046666.1:108217034-108219083 GCF_010883055.1 Belonocnema kinseyi | reverse complement strand
TCTCGGTTCCAGTTCTGCCCCCCCCCCTCTCACCCGCCCTTATTAACCGAAGTTTGGTTTTATTCTACGAATAAAGTGTACCTACCGGTCTGATTTGAAATTAACGAAGTCTATTGTATTCCTGCTCTCTAAATTTAAAATAGTGAAAATTTCAATAATTAAATTAGTGATTGAATGATTCACTGTTAAAATAGTGATCTTTTGGCTTTTCACTATTGAATTACTGGTCTTCTACTGTAAAAATAGTGATAATTTCACTATTTCCAATTAGTGGATTTTATTTCACTATTATTTAGTAGTTTAAGTCACTATTTAATTAGTGAAGTCGAGATCGAAGCCGTGATCACGTGATTGCGGCTAATGGTGGACTCGCGCCAACCCGCGCTCACGTCTCGTTTGCATCGTTTACTCCGTTTACATTTGTCAGCTTGCATCATTTTTCTTTCTACGAGCGTAAACAAATTTTAAAACATAGGTTAGTAATATTTTCCAGTTTATTATACTTTCGTATAGTTTCCCAGTGAATATTGTCCTCATTATGTGGCGATATGTATATCCAGATGAAAACATTTGCTACAGAACATGAGCGCTGTGTTCGTTTTGAGGTTATGAAATTCAGTTTTCCATTCATTTTTTTAGAAATACATGGACAGGTGAATTGAGATTTTTCTTTAGTAAGTACAGTATCAACATAAATTAATTTAACTTTTAAATATACATTATAGTTTACTTCTATAACTTGTCTTGTAATATAGTTTACTGTTGGGGTTATTGGTTGACTTCAGCAAATATTTTATTTCACTGTGTAATTAGTGATTTTGACTACTTAATTAGTGATTTTCCACTATTTAATAGTAGATACTTTACCTCTCAAAACCACTATTTTCTTAGTGAAATTTAACTAATTAATTTAGTAAAATATTTTCACTAATTGAATTAGTAGGATTTTACTAATTCGTAGTGACCTATTTCTAGCTAATTCAATTAGTGAAATTTCACTAATTCAGATTTGGAGAGTGTAATTAATCTTTGTTTTTAATTTGACGACCTTCAAATGAACGGAGTCCCCATTTTTAAATGAAAGTTTTTTAACTCAACGTAAGGTTACAAATATTTGCAATGCTTAAACCATTAACATCTTTTTTATGTATGATGGCACATCCTTTTTTCGCAAGTGATTTTAACACCCAATTCGATATTAAAATAACAAATGGTTTTTCCTGGTTTATATCCATTTCATCAAGTCATATTATATAGTTAGGAAGCTGTAGGGTTCAAGCGTAAGTTGAGCAGGGAATAAAGCGGGGTATATTATGGTTTGCTGGAGCAGGCGACCATCCGGTTTCATCGCAGTTCCGTCTGTCCTCTGACGTTTCCACGGCAACCCGGATTTCGCATCCCGGGGTTTTGTTCTTGTGCCCTGTTTGTTTTCCCCTTTACCTGTTCAACAAGAAGGAAGGGAGAATCGTAATTGTAACTTCATTTGAGGCTAATTTCGACCGGAGGGTATGATGAAACGCGGTAATAATTGCGTTATCCAGACAAAGGATGGTTATGGATACGCGTCGCGCCACGCCAACGACAGCATCGTTCTATCCACCCCCGCTGAGTCACCCTGTTCCTCCTCTCCGACTCTTGAGGGCTGTCTCGTTCTCAAATAAAGGCGGAGGGATCGTTCTGCAAGCATGGCTGCTTTAATGAAATCCGATTTAACAAAACTTTATATTGTTTCTCATATATCATTGAATAACCTTGTATTTATAATGGTTAACAAAGGTTACTTTATCTCATTTTGTTATTTTTCATATGATTTTAATAAAAATTTACTATAACCTTTTCTTGCGCTTGTTAAAATAAAACGCATGTATCAATAAAATGAGACGTGTCATAACCGTAGATTTTTCGTGCAGAAGTTTTTTTTTGCTTGAGAAGCAGGTTAATGTAAAATTTAATACAAAAAAAAGGTTTAATTCAAAGATAATATTAGGTTTCGAGAAAATGGAGGGAGAATTTTTTTAACCTTTTTTTTAATCACAAATAAAAAAATAA
>NC_046666.1:108206586-108216934 GCF_010883055.1 Belonocnema kinseyi | reverse complement strand
ATTTTTTATTGCTTTGGCAACATTTTCTATTATTCTTTGTTTTTCACGCCTTTTTTGGGCGCCACTTTAATAACTTCGTTTTACTTAGAAACCAGAAGTTGCATTTACTAACAATGGCTGTTTTAAGCTTCACCTCATTTTTTTTATTCCCTCTCGCTACATAAATAAAGCTTGAAACGAAACCCGTGCAGCGGAAGTCGTTAATACGCGGCACGTACGCGTATCTTAAATTTCGCAGGGCCAGCGAACTCTGACGGTGATTATGAAATTCCCTAGACAAGGCAGGAATTTTAAATGTTTATTTGAAGGAATTTTAAAAATTGCCTTCGGTTCAAACTGGACCGGTAAACTGTAAAAATGTGCGTTTAAATTCGATGAGCATTATACTATTCTCTTGATTTCTTTTTTTCCCTGCCAGGGGGCCCCTCACGGTCGGGGGCCCCGGGACATTGCCCTGGTTGCCCCAAAGTAGCTCCGGCCCAGCGCACGTTTTAATAAATTAAGAGCTTTCGAGACAATTGTAGGCAATTGGACGGACATTTTTTATTCTTTATGGATAGCGAGGTGTGTGAGACATAATTTGATATGCCAAAACAGTGCACATTAGCAATATATTGTTTGGAGCACGAACAGTTAGGGACACGGCGCGGCGTCACTGTACTGCACTGAATTGTAAAAATTCAAACATTGTAGTGAATTCAGAAACCAATCTCCCACATCTCGTTACTTTTTCCATCATCAGTAAATACTGAAATTTTTTATACGTTTTCAGTTTGAAACGACGTGATGACAACAAATTGATAGCTAAACGTCCATTTTCGCCGTTACCCTTATAATCGATTGGAAGAATCACACTTGACGTTGAAAATTCAAAATAATAAGCTTATTTTGTTTTCCATCGTGTTCTCTCTGGTGGATTACACTCTCCACGAATCATCAAAATATCGAAAAGCAGTATCAACTTATTAAAAGTATGTTTAAGTTCAATAAAAAGCAAATGTTATGCTGAACGGGTCAATGATATTCATTTACACCGACAATGCGCTGGACCACGGTTCCTAACTCTCGTATCGTTTCACACTGCATGCATCGCGAAGACAACCGGATTAGTTAAGGTTGGCGCGCTTAATTGAAATGATTAATTTTGAAATAATTAAATATGAAAAGCAATTGTGTATACCAAATAATAAAAGTAAATTTATTGAAAATAATTTTATGCTCACAAGGAAGACGTATAAACTAAAATTTAAATTGTTTCTCAGATTTTCGCCTTAAAAATAATTGATCTATTATAATTTTAAATTAAGGAATATCTTTTTATCCTAAATATGAATTTTCATAATTCCCAATATTCTTATGTACTTTACATTTATTACTTGTCGTGAAAATTTGACTCACACATTCAATTATTTTAAATAATCATCAACAGTAACTAATCAGGTTGGCCCTCCACGACGGGTCGTTTTGTCAATCGTGAATAGTCAAAATGAGTGAAAACAAAATGATCGTATTGAACATCCCAAAGGGATACCTTGATTTTCCTTATCGTGAGCCTGCCGTTCTTATGATAGTCTGACTAGTCATAAAATGAGAGTCTCTCTGACTATATGTCAATAAAATTCTAGATGGAAAACTTGCAATAGGGGTTGTTTGTCACATCATGGCCGTAATTCGAATCGTGCAAAACTGCGAACTTGAAAACACAAAAATTTTAGAATTTAGAATTCTAGATGATCGCGTGTCGCGTCGATGAAATTCGTTATTTAATATTTAGAAAAGTAAAATATGTCGACAATAAAAAGAAGCAGCTATGGCAACCAGACAAAGTGGGTGAAAATTGTAAATGAATCAGAATTGGGATACGAAGAATTCAGAAAGACGCCGGTATGTAAAACTGAATTTCTTGAATTAATTGATGAGTTACGCAACTTCAATTGGACAATTAAAAACTTTTTTCATACCAGAAAATCATTGAACATCAATTTTTTAATTTCCTTGTGTAATCAAAGTTGCCTCAATCCATTAAAGGAATTTAGGCTAACAGAAAACAATAATTCATATGTTTACCATCAAATGTATTCAGAGTACTTGAGTCTATTTCTAAATAGTAAATACTCCGTTCAGCGTTCATTTTTAACCATATTTACTCCTTAAAATAAACTCCTACTGGTGTCGTGGGACAACTATAAGGTCAGACTGGAGTTGGTTGATATAACTCTGGACAGTGCAAGTAGGGAGTTCTTTTGCAAGAGTTACATTTTCACTCGTTTTCTTCTACTCAGCGTTCTGGAGAAATAACCCATAAATACATTATAATGCTGTAAATAACGTAGTATATATACGCATTCAATGGTGCGTTTTATCAAATACGTTTTGTTTGAAACAAAATTAAATCATGTTATTGTTTTAATAAAGTTGAAAGTATGACACAATCAGGTTCTTAAATTAAAATTTTTTTTTCACGTTTTCTATGTATATAACTTTCTTTCAATTAATATATACAGATATAAATAAATCAATGTAATTTCGCTAAGCAATCTCTGCTTTTTCACTATCTATTAGTACACATTCAGGCTAATCTAAATAATATTTTTTACTAATCGTTGGTGATTGACGAAACTTGATGAAACACAACAGCACGTCTGACACACGTCGTGTCGTTCCAATTTTTGTCCACTGTTTTTATAAAAAGAAAAAAATGATCAAAAAAGAACGTTAATAATTGATTTGTAATCAAAGTCACTGATGAATTAAACAATATTTTTCCTATTTGACTTTAGTAAAATAAACTTGCAATTTTATACTATTCCCTTACTGAAATGCTAAAATATTATTAATTTGTTATTCGAACTCTCAAGTACTAATTTAATTAGTAAAGTGTTTACTAATTCAGTTGTAAAGAGTTGAGAACTTATGTGAGAAATCTTATATACATAAATGTCAGGTAGTGAATGGCGAGGGTCAATTTGACACCTGGGAGAGGGTCCAGTGATTCGATGGAATGGTAAATAAGCATCGGTTGGTAGGTATTATTTATGAGGATGTAATTTAATAAGCGAAAGATGAACGGAGAGATAGAACTATACAGCTGAAGTAGCACGTGGCATGAAAGTAGCAGTTATTACCATTGGTTGGCTGTGTATGTCTGTAGCCAGGCCAACAGAAGCCTGGGCCATATGGCTGAACAGTGGCGCTCACGAGGTCGAGTCTTGGGGTGCGAAATGATATGGAAGTAATGGCGAGATGCCTTTATTGTACATACATTCAGGAGATTGACTATCCGATAGTGATGGAAGGTACCTAATCTGCTCTTACTCGCACCCAATTGATGACAGATTGATACAATTCCCGCGAGTGGAATTCCAAGTAACAGATTTTCTGCCAACTGTTGTCGCTCTGTATCTACGATTTGGCTGATTATTATGAAAATTTAAACGAATCAACATATACATTGATTCAATTTACTAAGTGCGTAAGAGTTGTATGTTGCAAAATTTAACATAATTACTCTATTTATTCTTGTACATTAAACTTGATTTTTATAACTAAAGAAAATTTACCAATTTTGTATTTAAAGGTGTGTGTGTGTGTGACTTCATTCTGTTAAATTAATTTATTGTGGGCGTCCTCTTTAATAGAGCCCTTATGGTTTGTATGTAGTTATATATAGGGCCATATAGCCAAATAAATTTCCGGTATGTTGGGCGACTCGTTGAAAAATGAACCGCTAAGAATTTGTTGACTTACAACTTGTAAAATCCACTCTTCAAGAGAAACACACCTAAAGTTGAGGAGCCCCATGCGGATATCACCAAGTTACTTTATGTTTTTACGAATGGGCCAGGGCAGGGACATCCAGTCTAGTTCTATCTTGTATTTTTTAGTGGCTCGAGTTCAAGCCCGGATAGAGAGTAGTGCTCCCAATTCTGGTATCAATTGTTTACAAAAAATATATAATGTAAGGTACATTACTTTTAATTCATATTTGTGATTAAAAAAAGTATTCCTTTCTTTAAATTTAAAATCAATAATTTATTTTTTAAGAAGTATAATCAAATAATTATTTCAACTCTAACTTTATAAATCTTTTTGGTGATCAAAGAATTATTTTTGATAAGTTTACATTTATTATCTATTGTAAACGATTGCTTCAGACATATAATCATTTAAAATAAGCACACCAACAGCGATTAATCGGCTTGTCGATGCAACGGATCGCACACATTCGAACTGACCCTAACGCCGAGGATATTTTCAGAGCAACAAGCGAGTGTCAAACAGTTTTATGTTTTTGGGGTTTTTCGTGATATTTATACGGAATCAAGAATAACGAGATGTGCGAAACATATAAAATGGTTTCACACAGTGAAAAGAAAACTTTAAAATTTAATTTAACTTACTTTCATTATTATTATTATTATTACACCATTAAGCCATTTCCCTTTCGGGGTAGGCGTGACTCACTCGGTAGGGGAAAGGGGTAGTGTGTGGAAGGGATAGAAATTTTTCAGATTGATCCAGAATTCTCGTGCTATTTAAGTAAATAACACGTTCGTTCCGCAAAACTGCTCCGGCCCAGGTTGCTGATCAATCTCTCTATCATAATTGCCTTAAATTCATTAGGTAACTTAATTTATGATATTGAGGTAAACGTAAAGTCAGCCTATCTTGGCAGATAGCGATTTAAGGTAGAAAATAAACGAAAAAGCCGCATGACTGATCGAAATTTTGCATTTTAAGTGTGTAATAGCAGAAAGTCCGTTACAACGGAGATTAATTTCATCAGATGCGGGCGGGACTCAAATTTACTTTTGTAAATTCAGTCCACTCGATACGAAAATTCATCTCGATCGCCGTACTCTCTGCCATAACTACCTGAATCTCCGCATTATAGATCTTACATTGCAAACAAAAGAAGGCGCACTTTATTAAGTAAAGCATGCGGGCCTTAAGTTTTTAGGCTAATGCAGACTTTAAGGTTCTTTTTACTGTGTAATTTTGGCCCTGAGTTATACGAAAATGCGAATATCTCCTAAACTAGAACCGGACATAAGGGCTCTTTTTATGCGGACACTGACATTTATAAGTAGAATGAGGAATAGATTGATTTTATCAGCAATTTAAATGTCCACGTTAAGGATAATATTACAGGGAAGTCAATATTGAATAAAACATAATAGAGAACTGCCTGATATTTAGAAACTCTGCTATGTAAAATGGGGCTGACAGGACAGCATCCTTACTACTTAAAGTTTTCAAGCATGTAAGAAGAGTTTGCTTATTTTTCAAGCTGATAAATATAATTATTTATAAGTTATGCTAAAAAGAGGTAATAACATACTATAGCATACTATAAAATCAAGTAATATTACATGTGCAATTGATGTAATTTAAAAATCAGATATCTTATGCTTAAAAGAAGTTGCAGTTCATAAGGGTAGAATGGCAGTGGCTCAATCACAAGTACTTCATTCTTAAAAGCTACTGTGCTTTACGTTTTTAACATTTATTTCATTAATAATGAGGTGCTATTATTTCTGAATTAAAAAAGGTTGGAAATTAGAATATGACATCTACAATAAAATAAGACTTTAGTTTTTTCGACTTGGCATATGAAGATGAAGAACTTTCTACGTTGACTTGAGAAACGACGGAGGCTGGACCCAGCGTAAACCCCTCGAGCAAACCACGCTCTCCTTATCGATCTGCCCCTGAGACATTCTTCCGAAAGTAAAGTGGAGTAGAGGAGGTTAGAGTGGAGTTGAGTGGAGTTGAGTGGAGTGGAGTGAGGTGGGTTTATATGGGTACGTGCAAGGTAGACCTCATCCGAGCGCCGACTACTCGAGCGTAACTCCACAGTCGAAGCTGAGCCTATCAATATTTCCGCCCAAAATCATTCGTGCCTCCTTCGTTTGCCGTCTCTCGTCTCTTGAACGGCCAGCCATTTTAACCCTTCAACCCTCACTAGCACATTATCTCTCCTTTTCCTTATTTCTGTCGTTCCTTTGTGTCTTAACTATTACTACCATTTATACCGTAGCTACAAACACAAACACACACGCACAAAAGAAATACTGCAATTCACGACAAACTTTTTGCGGAAGAGTAGGGATTGTTTTGCTGAGAAGGCAAAGCCTAGAAACTTGTAGGTGAGACAATTGCTGTTAACATGTAGTGTCGCTTCCTTTTTTTCTTAGCTATACGTTTTTCTAATTTCCTTAATTCCATGACTTTTTGTAGTTACGAAAATAAGTACTCGTTTCACGTTAAGGCGAGTTTAATTAAAGTAGAATTATAATATCTTCAATGTGAGAAATCCTAATAAACGGAGGTTACTGAATTGTTAAAAAAATTAGCTTAATGAGAGCAACAAATTTGTTTTATTGTATAAAATTCAATTGAGATTGTGTTATAATAAAACTATGGAAAAGTAAGCGCACCTAAAAAAATGTTATAATGTAAGATATTAAGTACTTGGTACTAGAAAAGTTGCATTTTATTTTAGTTTTTTAAAAATATTCTCAAGTGTTGAATGGATTTAAGTATATTCAAAAAAATGCTCAACTGAAATAGAACTCAATGTCTACAAAAGTTCAAATTTCATTTTACTTCAGAAGTACATTTTTAGCACAAAAATACTACTCTCTTATAATAAACCAGTCAAATTTTTACAGAACGAATCAATATTTTGAGATGTCACTGATGAACGAGTGATTTATCGTTTATGAATGGATGAAGCAGTATGTGGCTTAACGAAAACAGTTACTGAAATATACCAGTGTCTTTGCATTTCGTGCGAATAGAAACAAACTTTATTGTGTACTACACGGTAAAAAACAATTGAGCTCTGACAGGGATATTATTCCCCATTATAGCTAAACATTTAGCTGAAAACGAACGAAGGAATTAAGAAAGATCCCTGGATTAGCGAAAATGAATATCCTTCATCATTTTCCACATACCAGGGATATCGTATAGTCAAACCACTACTAAGTATAGCTATAATAGGGATATGAAGAATAGGTGTCTAAACGAATTATCGGAAGAGCGCCGATGCATTATGGGAGCAGCGAAATAAAATGGCGAGGGTCTAAGCGGGAGCAGTGACATTTCAGATTTACTTTGGACAATTAAACGCTTTTTACCCATTAAACTGTGCGCGAATGTTATATTAATTAGAGTTTATGATGCGGTAATGATAATTTACAATTGTTTCGATTGTAGGCGATAACTATATTGAAATATCAAGAAACGCGATAAAAACAACAAACTTGACCTCCAAATGCATGATACGGATTTCAGGGAAATTCATTTTCGCGATACCAGATCAAAGATTGGCTACTGTAAGTTAAAATATTTCTATAACAACTAAATTTTTTTCTGATCTAAAGATAGTAAAATTATGCATAATCTGTCGAAAATAATAAAGCGAAGCGGAGCGTTGGCAGAACGATGGGTATTTCCATGGTTAGACGAAATATAGTATATCCTATTACATTTTGCATCCCGACTCTAATTTATTGTGTTTGAAATATAATGCAAGGCTTAGTATGAAAGTCATGAATGCTAAGTGGCATACCTAACCAACAGAAATAACAACGCGTTTGACTGTCTATTGGTATTGAGTAACCAGTAAATCTCACACTTAATTTTTAACAAAATTTACACAAGTGTTTATAGGCTTTTTTTATCGCATTTACTGAAATGGGACTGAAATACCCGAAAAGTTGAAAATTTGTTATATTTTAGGCAAATCTTTTGTAGTAAATCAAACTTATGAAGACTTGTAAGAATATTGGAAAGGAACAACAAAAATTTGCTAGAATTTTTGTCTCAATGACATTTTTAAACATCAGGAGTGTTTTTTAATATATTAGAAAAATCGTAAAATTTGAGAAAAAGGTTAGTTTTCGCTTGATCTATAAAATAAAAAAAAATAAGAAAAATTAGGGGTTTTTTAAAATAAAAGTAGGCCTAATTCTTTATCTTAATCGGCTTAAGAAAATTTGTTTTTGTTTTCTATATAATCGTCTACTCTAATCAAGGTATCTTCATATCACGTAAAAAAAGGTGCTGAACATGAACGTGTTGTTAACTTTAGATTTTCCGACGATGCTCCATGTTTGTCGGATACCAATATACCAAATTGACGCGCCGGGTTAAGTCAAGACCGAGTACGTCATCGTGCCTACATGATATAGACAGATATACAGACATACAGACATACATATAAAGAGACACCTTTGGAATAATCGTTTTTTCTAAATTGGGGGGGGGGGGGGCAAAACGTAAAGATTTGATGTAAACCGATGAAGCCGAATTTTACAAAAAATCTTTACCTTCTCATTACACAGCAAAAAAGTACTTAATTTAAGTCGAAAATTCGGCTTATTTTAAAGTGTCACAAAAAGAAACATACGCAATCTGAAATTCAGAATTACATCTGAACATTAAATTAAGGGAATTAGATTCCTGAAATTCAGGTCGGGACTATTTGAAATTCAGGGAGGAATGACCTGATATTCAGGTGTGCTCGCTCTTCAATTAAGAATATATTTATACTGAAAGCTAGTATCACCTTAAGTTGATACACTATCCTAACTGAAATTAAGGGTAATATTCTAACTAAAAACCAGGAATTTCTTACGCCTTACCGACATTCCTCAGCTGTTTTTATATAATAGTTATTCGTTTTAGAAAATATACAAGTTGGGTTCAAACTTGTAAGAAAATACAGGAAAAGTAGGACAAATGGAAAAAAACGGTATATTGGGGGCAAGTGCGGTCCAAAATCTTCAGACAATTGCGTTCAGTAATGTATTGAAAGGGCGCTCACGTTGCGAAGTAAACAGTTTTGTAATAATTTAATTATTTTGATGGTTTTAATAATCCAAATATTGGCTGAAAACTGAAACTGATTTTGCTGCAGCACATTTTTAAATCTGTGAAACGAAAACTCCTCGAATGAAGGAAACATAGTATCATAGCCGACACTGACCAATGCAACATGGAGTATTGGAGTAGGATGCGACTAGAATAAATGGTCACGAGCTGTATAGTAGCGCCAGCGTTCTGTAACGTCGTGCAAGGTAGTATGAACCTGAAATTCAGGAAAGGTATATTCCTTTATTTAAGGTGACGAAAGCCTTACAGGTTATTTCAGGTTGCCTTTAAATTACTTTCAGAACTGAATATTGAAATTTAAAAGGATACTTTACATGATTCCAGTATCAAAATGCTGATTTCTTATTTAAGAAAAGTTAGTGCTTTATTCAAGATAGTTTGCACACTTAAATTCAGGTACTTGCTTAATTCAAGTCAAATATGAAATTAAGTCGAATATAACTTTAAGTATTTATTTTTACTATGTAGAGGATGAGAATATAAAAAAATATTGTTTGACGACGTATTAGGTATTGTTTGATCGAGAATTTAGTTGGTTACAATAATAAAAATTAAAAGCAACATTTTGTAGACAACTACATTTTCAATCCATCAATACCTAATGCATTCAAACAAATTTTGTTTGCAACAAAAAAACGGCTTGGAAAAAGTTTCACCTCAGTCCCACTCTCCCCTACTCGAAACAGATTCCTCTTAGCTTAAAGGTGCTTAAAGTTTAAAATGTTAGTTTCCACACAAGGTAATGCATATCTGAACTATATAAGTAGAAGATCCAAATACTTTTTGCACATCTCTTATAGGACAGGAAAATGTATTTTTTCGTATGTAAAATGATGAATTATACAACCAAGTTTTTCGTAAAAAGATTCTTCGATGAATGAGGATAAATTCGATAACTATACATCTTTGATGTAGATAGGCAGGCAAGTATCCGCGGGGTTAGTTTTTCCAGGCGATCTGCTTTCCGGATTCAGATCAATACCCGCCATCTAGGCTTGGGTGGTCGGAGGAATGGGACAAGGAGGTAGAGTAGATTGAGCAAGTGTCGGTGGAGGAGTGGAACGTAAAACGTGCAAGAGGTGGAGGAGTTACTCGAACAACAAGCCTTCGTACCCTCGGCCTTACTTGATTGCAATTCTAGACTCATCGAATTTTGAACCAAATGGAAATGTTCTGAATTTATTTATTTAATGCATATCTTTATTTTTAGCTGCATGGTAAACAAACTAGAATGAAACTGAAACCGTAGAAGGCACACTGGTGCGATAATAGCACCGGAAAAATGTGTAGTTTGCTGGCATTTGCGCAGGCACAGCTGCGACGGCTTATGCCCACTAGATTGAATATATATATATATACGAGGGTGGATTGATAAGTTTCCGGCCTGACCAAGAGATGGCGCCACTAGGCCTACCTTGAGGTGGCGTTCTATAGTACCATCCTT
>NC_046666.1:108195226-108206486 GCF_010883055.1 Belonocnema kinseyi | reverse complement strand
AGGAGATTATGTTGAGAAATAAAAAAAAAAAATTCTTAAAAACGTTGTTTTTCTTGGTCAGGCCGGAAACTTATCAATCCACCCTCGTATATATATATATATGAAATATGCGTGATATATGTTAGAAGTTTATTATATGTTCAATGTTCAATATTTAGTATTAACATTGCAAAAAAAATTGGCACCAGTGTGCCTATAGAGGGTGTATGAAAGGTGTGTGCCTTCCACGTGTTAAATTTGAAATTTTTTGGAAAAAAAATAGTAGTAGAGAGTATAAACCATACAAGAGACAGTCACGTTTTACCGCATTTTCTTGATTTTTTTTCAATAATGTAGTACTAACCATAACTGAACTTAAGTTAGAGTTCTTCGAAACATTTAAATCGAAATATTTTCAATATTTACTTTAAAATATTTAGATCAGAATCAATTAAGGACGCGAGATCTGCTTTGTTAAATTGCATAGAGGGAGTGATTATTTATCGTTGATGGAAAGAGGGACATCAAGATAAGTGCAGTGCGCCCGCTCTATCATCTCAGCCCTGTTGACCTTTAGTGGTGTCCTTCGGGAATCTCCGATTAATTCAAGTGTTTTTATGTTGCTGAGTGTTGGTACGATTGCGAAGGGCAGTACAGACATAGGGACCGAGTCCCTAGGGATAACATTACAGCGTATCAGCACCACACAAACTGCGAGGAGGAGCATGTCGAGTGTGAAAGGGAATGGAAGGAAACAGGTGCCATTGATCTGTTCACATATGTCTCGAGATTTAATCAGTCACTACTTAAGGCTTTATCTCCTGTTTATCTGCCACTCGACTCGTCTCACACCCCTTTCTGTAAGGGCCCTTCGTGGCCTGATAATGAAATTGAGTGTAATGTGTGTCGAATTCGTTGCAGGCAAATCCACTAACTTGATTCGGGTGTAGCGCTAATGGAAATTCACGCAAATTAATTAGGTCCAAGATAAATGAGCATGTCCTAAGTTAGCAGTAAAATCAACACACTTTTTTTTAATACAATTATAATCTTGTTTAAAAAATTATGGGTGATCGTGAAATTGGCCAATTTTCCTTTCCTTGCGGACGGCCGTTCACGTATATAGATATTTTTTATATTAAAATCCAGTAATCAGCAACAAAAATCATTGCATGTGTTTTTTCTAAGAATTTAATCACATATTTAACTTACCGGTTGATGGACGAAACAGATGGCACGTTGTCTTGCGAGCAGATACCTTCTGCAAGTAACCTGTCCCTAATTTCCCAGGCGAACATCGTTGGGTTATCCCTTTTGTAATTCGCAATTGCATCAACGACTGGTGGTGTGGCTACTTTTGGTTTTGAACCTCCTATCACGCCGGCTTTAAAGCTGCCTGTTTCATAATACCTAAAGAAAAACACTCATTAGAAATTATTTATCTTTTAAATTCGTTTTCAGAAATGAGGTAACAGTTTTTTATTGGTTTTTTTAATTTATGACAAAAGCTACGTGTTTAGATATAAAAAAGGGGACATTGCGAAAAGTAAATTTTCTGTAATTTCTCTAGAGTCTAGAAAACACTTTGTATTTAATACTCTTTTTAGCTACGTAGAAGTAACGGGTTGGTGCCTAGTGGGAATCAAGTCTGATGCATCAACGCTCGGTTGTTGTTAGAGAACAGCCGCCCTCGTAGTATGCAGAACACTCGATCGTATCAGCAGGTCCAATGTGAATGAATCCTTTGTGCCTAATTAGTTAAATAATGTCTTCGCTGGTTCTTAAATTCAATTAAACAAACCCTGCAATAATGGCTCGGTTGTGGTTTCGCATCCACTGCCTTGATGGATGTGGGTCTCCATGTACAGCACATTTGCAAGAGAGAGAGAACGAGTGGGGGTGAGGGAGAGACACCAGTGTCTACCCAGCACTGTCTGAACACGTATTTATGATGATATATAAGTATTTATAATAATTAAAATATAAGATTCATCAGTTTCCCTTTTTAAAATCTTTCATATGTTACCGCAAACCGAACAAAGTACTTAAATAATTACGTAAAGCGGTTGGCGAAAGCCCTATAAGTATATTTATATTCATTGTATATTTTTCTCTTTAATTTATTCTGTTTTCTCCTTATTCACTTCTAAAGCAGCTTAAGTATGTTGGATGTTTACGAATCTTCGAAATTTCCTGAAAGCTCTAAACCCGTTCCACAGCGACATGTTTGTTGGATGTGAAAGATCTGCTTCTACTTTCCTCTGTCAAATAGGTTTTACCGACTATTTATAAACGAGCGAAATTACTGAACTCCTCGAAACATAATGCGTCTTTGCGTGTCGGCGGCGCGTGACTGTGTAAACTGCTTGTTAACAGCATGTTGTAGCCTGCGGAAGTAGCGCGCCGTATCGTCTTTGCACGCCGTAGAGCACCCACCAGATGCAACAGGATTGCAACTAGTTGTAACTCTGTTGCTTGCAAATATTTTTAGACCGGCCACATAGTTCCATGATCCACTGACAAGCTTAAATCAGACAACAAACAGCATCGTGCAATTCACTGAAATGTCAAAGGTTTCAAATTAGTTCCCTTTTGAGTATACGTTCCACCCTCTCAATAGTGCCGCAATCGGGCTTGTAGGAGAATAACGCTCTCGGTGGTGCACAAATTTTGGAAGCACTTTCTCAATAGCACCGCGCTGGCATTAATACCTTGTTTAGGAGTAAAAGTGTAAATTTGTATAATCTTCGCGAGGAATTGTTAAGAAAGTCGAATCCGAATTTCGGGCGAGTAGGAAAAAGCGCAGGAATGGGGGTAGAGCCCTAGCTTGTATTACGATTATAGGCACTATTGAGAAGGTGGGATGTAATTCAAAGGATAGCAAACAAGAAGCAAATTGAATTCATTTTTATGCAATAATGTTGAAAAATATAACCTAAATTACATAATCGTACCACTCAAAATTATTTCTCATATATCAGGATTTAAATTTGAAGCCCACTGATTTTAAGTACCCGTGTAGAAAATGCCCTAATATTCCCTACTTTAAACAGGGAACTGGTCGGGTGTTAGAAAGGGTAACTTGACTAGAAAATGTTATGCAGGCTCTTGTCAGGGGTTGGTAGGGTTACCACTGTTTGTTTTCTAGACAATTACAGGGAAGTTTAAAGAGGACCTAACTTAGAATTTATATACAGGCACTACTCAAATACCAAAGGTATTTCCCTAAATTTGTCAATATCAAGATAAAAATGGAATTTTTATTAAATCATAATCATAAGAGTCTTTATTTATACAGTAAATTCAAACCCTGATAGGTAAACAAGCAGTACTGTGTCCAGGGCAATGCAACCAATGTTTGATAGCCTTATATGCTCCAAAAGTTTAATACCTTGTGAGGTTGATGATTATATGTGTTTTATTATTGGTTATTTTATTATTATTTAAGGAATCATGGAAAAAAAGGGTTTTCCCTCGGCTGGCCCTCGACAGGTTACTGTCGTGTGCTACTTGACGCTCACTTTTTAGCACTATATTTTTTAATCAAACTAGATGAAAGGCTTTATTTATAAAGATATATATTAAAAACAATTTCTGTCAATTAATTATATTCTCGGGGGATCTTGTAAAGCCCTCGACAGGTAAAACGGGTAATATGGCTGGGAGTGCAAAAAAATAATTGATTGTTATTATGCTTAATTATACTTAAATTTAAAGAAGAAAATTTTATTTTAAATTACCGGGACTCAAACTTTTAAATCTTTGATTTTTTTCTGATAAAATTTAAAACATTTGGTGCCTTTAAAGTTTGAAAAGAATTTTTTTTAAATATTGATTTAATTTTTAAATCATCTAAGTACGTTCAGAAATCAAATTTAACCAATCGAGTTTCAATAACCTTTTTTCCTAAGTTCAAAAGTATCAGATGAATGCCGTCAAGTATTTATGATTTTGTACTCAGCGTGACATCGTAGCTATGGGGATTAGGCGTTTGACTTATAAGCGTGCGGTGCGTTCGTTCGACTTTCGGTGCCTGCGGAAATTTTAATAAACTGCGTATCTCTTTAGTTATAAGTAATAAGTCTTCTCTAGTCAAATTCAACAATTAATTTGGTTTTAGAATAACGTGCGAAGTATAGTTAAGAATTTAATGTGAATAAAAATACGAGAAAACGGAATAGTGTTTAACAGAGGCTACAGAAAGGTGTAAAATGTTTAGATTTAACTCTTGCAAAGAAAATGTATTTTACATTTGGATTAATATTTTCCTTCTGTGAATAAAAAATTCTGGTAATAGATTATTACGAAATGGTAATTATTACGAAATCTCGTAAACCATAACACGTCACCACATAACCCATAATCAATTTAGGAATTAATAGGAAAATAGAACAAGGATCTAGAAAGAACCTTACTGTTAAGTCAGGTAACAGAAAGGCACCCTCGCTCGAATCTGGCCAAGGAGTCTAGGCTAGTACCTTTTCTATAAAGCGTGACGTTCTTGTCGGGTCATTTCCAGATTTCCCGTTTAGCGTCCCAATAAAGTTAGGGCAAAATAACTAGCACTCTACCATAACCGAGTCGCCATTTCTGCACGGTAGTTGTTTTTCCCGAAATTTTAATTTTTTTGTTATACAAAACAAATTTAGAACAATCTAGAATAATTCAGATTTACTGCGGGTCCCGTGTATAAATTGCACTAATCGTCCCTAATAATATTGGGGCTTTTTTAGGGGCCCCAACAGCTTACCTTTATTAGGGTTGCCCTCATCAGGACCTATTATGGTCCGAATATGGCAACCCTTTTAATTGATATGACTTCCATAATAAGCCCCCTATTGTGGCCATGGACAGGATCGCTTTAGACCCTAAATATTTTGCATGATCAAAAAGAAATTTCTTAATACGAAAAAAAAAATGAAAAATCTGACATGCTAACTCATTCGTTCTAACTGTGCATCACGCAATACAAACTTTTGGAAAATTTTGGGAAATTTTAGACTATTTTTGGAAACCCAAGTGCGAATTGCCGGAGCTGAATACACGGATCAGTGTTGGTCCAATTTTGGCAGTCAAAGGTCGGCTAAAGTTATTGGGCCAATATCGGCATTTTAATCGGCCCAGTGTTGAGCCAGTGCTGGCAACCTATATTGGCTATTTATATTTGCCGATCCTCCACCGATGCTTGGTCCAATATCGGCACTTTATTGGGCCAAGTCTCCCTTTTAGTACGGCGAACCATGTTTGACGAGGATCAGCCAAAGTCTGGCCCAGTGACGGCACATTACTGGGCCAAGTGTCACTTTTACCACGGCAAACCATGTTTTATTTAAATCGGTCCAATGTTGAACCAGTGCTGACTGCCTATATTGGCTATTTATATTTGCCGATCCTCCACCGATGCTTGGCCCATTATCGGCACTTTATTGCGCCAAGTCTCACTTTTAGCACGGGGAACCATCTTTCACGAGGATCGGCCAAAGTCTGGTCCAGTGACCGCAAATTACTGGGCCAAGTGTCACTTTTACCACGGCAAACCATATTTTATTTAAATTGGCCCAATGTTGAGCCAGTGCTGGCAGCCTATATTGGCTATTTATATTTGCCATTGCAAAAAGTTGTAAAGCAGGCTACAACGGAAAAAAATGAAATATTACGCGAAGAAAAATTGTAATCGATTTAAATTATTTATTTAAAAATTAATGTATTGATATTCCTGTTAACATTTCGTGTATTTTACATTTACACAATGTCGCATAATAATAAATAATTAGAAAAAAGAGAGCTTAAAATTTGGTTCTTTAACTTTTCTGAACTGCAGCTTATGAGGATGGCTTTTTCACACACTTTCAACTTGTCGGTTTAGCGGAGTGGTTAGCACGCCCGACTGCTAGGCGATAGATTTAGGTATATAGATATATGTTCGATACCCCGTTGCGTTAGAAATTTTATTTGTAATATAATGTTCAAAATGTAATTTATGTATTTAATCTAAACAGGACCCTAATATTTATATTCAAAGTTCTCGCAATCAATTATTATTTATTTTTTAAATATCTTTTTTGTCATATCCTTAGACCGTAGCCAATGTTGGGCCGACAATGACAGCCAAGCCACGGCTGCCAAGTCAAGGCCATAGTTATCAATCCGGCAATGGCGCGACGATGGCAGCCAGATTTGGTCCAATACTGGTACCCAGTGTTGGGCCGACAATGGCAGCCAAACCTTGGCTGCCAAGTGCAGGCCATAGTTATCATTCCGTCATTGGCGCGACAGTGGCAGCCGAACTTCGGCAATATTTTTGCCGACTATGGGCCAATGTTGGGTCGTATATGACTTCGTGACTTCGCACTTGGGAATCGATGAAAATTTTAGTGAATTATTGTTATCGTGTTAAATTGATAGCGGTAAGTACCAATTTTTAAAGTATGTGAAGACGCTTGAAAATTTTTTCACGAAAATCCTTTTTTTATACATTTTTATTATATTAAAACAGTCTTCGTAATTTCTTTTGATAGATAAATTGTATTTTTTTATCACTATCAACTTTGCAGATACCTGGAACTATCAATTTCATGGAATAGTGCATATAAACTCAAAAATCTGGACCTAACCTATGAATAAATATGTCACTTCACACGCACAGAAAAGAAATGTAACATTTACTTATTAAGAATTGTAAAGGGTTTCTTGCAACCGTAACAGTGAAAACTGCTCTTAATAAGAGGGTCAAAATGTCAAAATCACTTAGCATTTCGTAAATGTCACAATGAAATTGGTTAATTCAACATTTATCCTTCAGTAAAATAAACCTCTATTCCCTCGCATTACATACTGTACGACATGTAAAATCCACTGAACCGAGATTAACGTAGTAACGTATCAGTATTAGTTTAATTAGCTCGCCCCTAAAGTCGCAACGCAACCTATCCGCGTGGAGCACTGGGTGAATTCACGACGTAATCGGCAATGCATGGATTGCATCACCTAAAACACATTCCTTTTTGACATTTCTGTGACAGTCGTCACACTACTCCATATTTCCACTTTGCAAGGAAGTGGTTTTATAAAAATAATATGATTTTGGATGGCACAACTTATTCACAGATCGCCTGAGAGTTTATTGGAACAAGACGTGTTTTGTTTCGTGACTGTTTCAGCTGACATATAGATATGAGGTAAATGCTAGAACTTTCGTTGTGAGCCGCGATGGCATGGTCGCGTATTCAGAAGTCGTTTCTGAGGTCGCCACCCTCAGTTACAAATGCACTTCAAAATTATTTTACAGATCGCAACTCGTGTAATAGTGTAGTTGTCAAGACTATTGACTTGCGTGTTGAGGTTTATGCGTGCGAATCCCACCCATTGTGTGCGAAATTTAAATTGTATTATAAGCATTATAACTTACAAATACCGATTAATTATAAGTATATCCGAAAATATTTATAAGAAATAACCGTGCGCTTATTTATTAATTATTTTTAACAATACTTTTTTTACAATTTATAGTGCTGTCTTAACTGTAGTCTACGCCGATAACATAATTTAGATCTCTTTATAGTATTCGTTAAAGTGACATGATAATTCGTGATTGCAGCACCCAGGAACTGTACAGAATAGCGACTGTACTTGGAAGATCGGTAGATTTAACTTGGTTTTCAGTCAAATATTTTTGCACAGATATTTATTGCACAAAAGACCCTATTGGGGCCCTAACGAGGGCCCCTAACATTAATTGGGAAATAATAAGTATTCTTGTTAAGGGCCTGAACAAATTTCCTTTGATGGCCCCTAATTTGGCTCCTTTCGGACCCTAATAAAAATAGCGAAACCCCATCAGGCCCTCAACAATACCCCATTAAGATTTTTACACGGGATTGATAAAGAAATCATTCAGAGCGACCTCGAATTAGGATCTGTTTGGGAGCGGAACATTTCGGGTTGAATTTAATTTCACTCGTGGATTCAATCGGAATGAAAAAGTATTTCATACTGATGTCGAATCATGTAGATTGAAATATGGGATTAAATCGAATTCATTTTGATTCTTGCGATATTCAAACAGATTCAAACGGATGTAATCAAAATTCAATGACTTCAATTAAGGAAGACTAAAACGGTACAGCGTACGAAATGTTACACAGAAAAAACTGAGTATCCCATTGAAACCCATTTTTGGTTTCCAAGAAGTTGTAGCAAAAATGAACCTCACTTGCTGAAAAGGAAACCAAAACGAAAAATGAGCTCTAAATGATACCACACTTAGGGTTCTAAATGATCTTAATTGTAATTGAGCCTATTTCTAAAGAACCTATTTTTTTCTCTTTACCTACTTGGATACTATGTTTAATTAATAACCGAGGGGAATCTCACTCAGGACTCACCAGCAGGATTCACGAGTTATCTTGTCCGTAATCAGGCCGGAATCAGGTGGGAATCTGTAAGAATTCTGAGTGAAATGAATCCTAATGATTTCCAGTGATTTCAAAATGAATCCAATCCAATGTACTAATTAATCCTGAGTGAGATACCCCTTGCTAATACACAATATTTACCTTAAATCACACATGTAATCGAACTCTTATGGACATAACTCAATGAAGATAATTAAATTACAAAATAATACCGCAATTAAAATAGATATAATAACTAGATAAATCGCACTTGCAGGTTATGTAGTAAAGTTGTCAACATATAGGCATATTCATATGTAAGAAAAATTTCGTTTCAAGTCATCGGTAGATAATTATAAATCGATTCCTATCTTACCAGCCCTACTTTGCAGGCGTTTGGTTTGTGAATGCGTGTTCATGTTGTTTTGAAGAGCGCTCTAAACCCTGAACGAACCCTTTTTGCTCTCTACAGGTATATATTGGAGCTCAAGTTCAAAATGATACCAACTTTAATTTGAGTCGCAACTTTAGTGAACTACCAGTTTTTTTCTGTGTGCCACTCGGAATAAAAATAATAAAAATGTCAATAATTTAAATTAAGAGATTATATAAAGTTATACTATAAGTTGAAGACGACAGAAAACTCAACAAGTTAATAAGTTTTAAAACAATTTCAGGCACGCGACTGAACTTCTGAAAGCCATTTTTCCTCTCGCGACTATAAAAATAAGTAGACTTGAGCGAAACGCGACGTAGGGTAATAAACAATCTATCTGTGTATTATGCGAGGATAACAATACGAGAGTGATATTCTGTTCTCGGCTTCTGGCCATCAAAGCGGCACGAGGCCACCGTTATGCCGCGGGGTGAAGAGCACAAGAGAAAAAACATGGAAACCGCATCGCGTAGTCTCATGCGCGCCACCCAGGACCTTCCTTCCGGTCTCCATGAGCTCCAGATTTCGTCGTTTCTCTCGTCCGTACGTTTTCGTTCCCTTTTGGTGATCCCTTGAATTGAATCATCTCAAACCGAGATTAGTCCCCCTTTTTATTATTTCTGTTTCAGGCAAACGATGAAACAAAACCAAATATATACGAGTATCATACGAGTCTGTATGAGAATCTTTTTTCAAATTGAGAAGAATTTCAAAGTACAGTGATACAATAAATTCTATATAAAGGATTTTACAATCGTGTATGATTTTACAGTTCAATAATGATTTCACTCACCTTGATAGTATTTTGGATACACAGCCGTGAGAAACCCTGAGTTGTCTGGAAATGTCACATGGTCGAACGCCACTATGTGCGAGCTCGACGATCCTCTGCCTCACCACATCTGGCAACGGCCTTCCATTCACAAAGACGCCACCAAGTTGGTTCACTCCCCCATGGCCTGGAAATTGAAATCGATTCTGCATTAGAGATGCGAATACTCTTAAGATTCAGATTCGCTTACAAATTTAATTGTATTTAATACATTAAAAATTGAATCACACACACACACACAAGCACACACATTAGTAAAACACAGGTGGATAAAGTTGCAATTTGTTCTATGTCGATTGCTAAATGTAAACCATTACTCATATTTTTCGGCGACGAATATTATGCTGTTTCTTTCTTTCTTCTTTCGGTTGACAGTTTCGTTTATCACTGTTGTGAGGAATCTAAAAATTAGGCAATGGTGAAGGAACGACAGACACCAAATTTACAAGGAATCAATTTACAACGTGCAATACAGAATTCGTCTAGATAACAGAGGTATCTGAGAAAATAAAAAGTTTACGGTAACTTGCTAACATCCAATCTCATACAGGAGGTCAAGGATTCACGAGGTGTAACTGCAAACAAGGCTGTAATACAAAGAGATGCAAGTTTAAATTGGCGGGCATTCTTTGTAACTTGAAATGTCATCAGAGCATGTCTTGCTTCAACAAATAATACTGTTTATTTTTTTAAAATTAAAATTATATTGTAGCCGGCTAAATAGTATTAGCCAGATTTCGGACTTTAATCGCAACATGTATATATATATATATATATATATATATATGGAAGAGAGAGAGAGAGAGAGAGAGAAAAAGAGAGAGAAGCGAGGGGAGAATATGTCGACAATGCGGAAAATTTAAGACGTTCTGAAAACACTCTGGCAACTCTAATTTCTATCCAAGGATGGAACTGTACCATGTCGAATTCTATAGTCATCTCAAATACATGACTTGTTTGAAACGTAGCCCTTGTTCGGATACTAATTCTATGTCCATATTTCGGGAGCAGGTCGATACCCCTATAATATAAAGTTATCCTAAGCACCAACTAGAATTTTTTTCACAAAAGTTATAAACAAATTATAAAAAATTAAAGAATTAAATCTGCTTAAAAACGGCTTTACCGATTATGGCGGTTGAAATATATGTGTGAGAAAAGGTACTGAGGGGGTTCCGAAAAAAATTGAAGAACCAATTCTGTCGATAATAAGAAGATAAAATTAAAAAAATTAAATTTTTAATCATTTTTTTTCAAGGAAGTACTTCTGGCACACCAACCATTTTTTCCCTATAAAGGGCCAACTTGATTTTTAGCTTAGGACGCAAAAACTTATACGCAATGGTGTAAAAAAAACCAGATGCAACAGCATTATTCGATTCAAAAAACACATTTCATCGTGTATTCCACAGCCACCGTGTCAATTAATTATAAGTAGATAGAATAATACGTCTCTTCGTTTACTACTGACATTTGTCACACTAATGTCATGTTTGCCCAGGATGCACCACGTGGAGGTTATCAGTCAGATTAGCATCCCTTACTTTATTTACACTATATACACCTACATACATCCTGTATTAATAACTTAACAAAACATGTATACACTGCATGCACACA
>NC_046666.1:108185604-108195126 GCF_010883055.1 Belonocnema kinseyi | reverse complement strand
CCCGCCTGCGAGAGTGTCAATTAATTCTCGAATATTTTGTTTCATTCTCAATAAATGTAGGCATATGCCCAATTTCCTTTTATTCGTGCTCACGTGTACTGTACTATCATTTGTGATTTACTTTTATTTTTAATTGTGGTATGATCTCTGTTCCTCGAAGCGCCTTTCATTCAAGCTCAACTGCTATACATACACTGTTAAAAACTCCGCATATTTTAATCTAGAATAAATAGGATGATTGAAAGGTTCTCTAGTACATTCAGAGTAAATATAATTAATTCGCATCACTAAGAAACAAAATCGTAACCCATGCTCAATCTGGAGTTAAAGAGTCGTGGCGGAACTTCTTACGGACTTCATGTTCGAAGCTGCGTTCGCAGTTAACTTGCAAACAGGAGTTGTTCGCCACATCATGGCCGCAAGTCAGCGCGTGCGAAATTCCGAACTCGAAAACACGAAAATTCTAGAATTCAGAATTCTAGATGGTGGCGTGTCGCGTCTGTGCCATTTATTAACGGCAACCAGACAAAGTGACAAAGTGGGTCAAAATTTTATATAAATCAGAATTTGGACACGAAAAAATCATTTTGACGCCGGTATGTAAACCTGCATTAATGAATTAATTGATGAGTTACGCAACTAGAATTAGACAATTGCAAACTTTTTAATACCAAAAAATCATTCCTTATCAATTTTTTGATATCCTTGTCTGATGAAAGTTGATGAAATTAATTAATTTAAGGAATTCAGACTTACATATAATAATAATAAATATTGTTGCCATAAAATCTATTCAGATTACTTAAGTCCATTTTTAAATAGTGAATAGTGCCTTCAATACTCCCTTCAGCATTCCTTTTTAGCGATATTTACTCCATAAAATCAACCCCTGATGGTGTAGTGGGACAACTATAGGGTCAGAACAGAGTTTATTGAAATAACTCCGAACAGTGCAGTTAGGGAGTTCTTTTTTAATAGTTACATTTTAACTCGTCTTCTTCTACTTCGCTTGCCGTTTACTCAAAACGGTGGGACTTTTATAGTGTATGCTTCGGAGTTGATTTTAACTCCGCTTTTTTAACCGTGTATATCTACCCAGATGGAAAAATTATATGTAGTTTATATATAGTGTAAAGTTTTATATATAATATTTATTTGTTTTATACAAAAAATGTATCAAACAAATGAATATTATATATAATATTTCACACTATATATAAACTATATATAATATTTCCGCCTGGGTAGTTCTAATGTTTTGTGCTAAGGTTTGTAAGTTTGTTTTGTTCTCGGTTGTATCGAATGATTTAAGATATTTGATATTTTGTCAAAGGTACCATATTCTCAGTTATTTCTATCTGTGCCTAATAGGTATATCTTCATAAACTTTTTTTTTAGTCGATACTTGAGGTAACTTTATCTTATAGGGGTAGCCACTTGCCCCTGCAATAGGGATCACATCCGAGCTTCTTTCTAATTGGATTATGTTTTCAAGGAGGTAATATAAAATAAGTAAAATAACGTTTATATAATAAAAATGATCCAACGAACGCAGACGATGAATTAGCGCTCTAAAGGTTGCTAAACTACGACATAAGTTCTCCCTTCCATGTGATTGAACTGATGACTACATGATGTTCTACGATAGAGACGAACAATCATTATGAGAGTGAAGTCCAGTTAGGGCTGACTGCTTTTGCGTTTCTCTTATTTCATTATACAGCTCAATTAAATTCAATTAATTAAAATCTTCAAATATTTTAAATCACAACATTTCCATTATTTAAATTAACTCAAATCCTTACTGGGCACAGGGAGATGTTTCTCTTTAGCCCACCCATGCGAAAATATTATGTATAGTTTATACATAGTGTGAAGTATTACATAAAATTTATTTGTTTTATACATTTTTTGTATAAAACAATTGGATATTATATATAATACTTCACGCTCTATATAAGTTATATATAATTTTTCCGCCTGGCCAACATAGCATTCTACCCAAATGTGAGTCTAATGGATGTCACATATATATCCCATGTCTTAAACACTTTTTTAACGCATGAGACGTGCATAGTAAATCAATTGGACTAACATGGACATTTCAAAGATGACCTGTCCCTTCTGCCCACTATCACATCGCTAGTGCGAAAACCCAAGATTCCAAGCTCGATCAGGTCAGATACGAGTATGGAAAAAAGGATTTTTACTTCCAATTCAAATGATATTTTGAAATCTACATTTGGCTTTTTGGGCTACATTCTATTAAATGAAATTAAAGGCCATGTTTACAAAACCGTAATGATTTTATCGTTTATAAATATTAAAAACATACCTACCAACAATTGCAGAAGGGTTTATTAAAAATTTGAATATAAATTTTTTTTTAAACAAAATATCTTAGTGTAAAACTTTGCAGAAATAAGACTCAAATAAAGTTTTTAATGTTTCAAAATCACAAGAAAGCGTTTTTAATTATCCGGAATAAATCATTTAAAAAAAAGTCTCTTTGTTGTTGAATAGGATCTTTAATAAAAGTGTTAGCGGAATAACAAACTTGGACAAAAACCGATTTATTATATCTACATGGAAAATATATTGACGAATAAACCGTTTTATTAATCAATTATTATTTTGCAGTAATATTTTTTAAATTTACATTTAGTTGAAGAAAGTTGTCTGTCTTACTAAACTTTTTGTTTGAATTGTGAAGTTGATGTTTTATAAACCTGTTTCTTTGCATGAGCATTATAGAGCGTATTAAACAAACAAAAAAATTGGAGATTCCTTTGGAACAGGGTTGCCCACTTGCCAGTAGGTGCAAAAATACTTACTTTAAATGACAAAAAAAATATCTTCAGTTTACGCAACGATGATGCGATTTTAAGTTCTCTCATTAATTAAGAAAAAAGTTGATTTTGTTGATCAGGGTTGAAATAATTCTAAAGGTGTAAGTATGTTGATTTACTGATTATCATTTTTCTGATTATTATAATTATCATTATCATTTTACCATTACAGCATATTTATGCCTGTACAATTTTCATCCCCGAAAAAAGATCTTATATGTTCACACATTGAGGTTAAGCTTGTAAAAACGAAAAAATTATAATTCAACGCTGTTTTCGGTATCACTTATAACTACTTTATAATGAAGTAAATTTGTATTTGAATTCTGAAAATAGTTATTAAAATGTGAAATCAAGCTTCCCTTTGAATAATGTGAATTATATTATGGACTGCGATTTAGTTTAAAAGGATGGTGATATCTTTAGATTCTGGATTAACATACTATGATATCTTCCCTTTCATCATGCAGCATAGCAAGAAGCAATTTCGCTGAATGATCGAAAGATCCATTATTTTGGATAATTTTATCCACGATTTAATAATGAATTATCATTTACTCATCCAAAAAGAAAATGCTTCTTGCCATGAATCTCATGTTTTGTTCCGACTGCTCCAAGAAAAGTAAGAATAAAAGAACCCTCCTTTTAACAAGAATTATGATGCAAAACTATTTACAATTAGTAACAAAGAATTATTATTATTTATTATTATATTATTATAATCAATGTCTCAGGCTTGAGATGGCTACAGCCCAATATGTTAGAGACACTTTTCGTTAGAGGTGGGTTTTTATTTTTGAAAAGTGTGCACGGGGCTGTCACGGTATATATTCGTTCACGGACTGGGTTGAAGCAAAGTGTACGATCTACAGCTGAATACTCATACATCATCGATGTACATCGATGTATGAGTATTAGACGCTACTGTTGAAGTACATAATGCAAGTTCAATAATAGTTACTCACTATAGTAATAATTGTGTTATATTATAATAACGAAGATTATTCTGATCTAAATAAACCTCAAGAACTTTACCTTTTTATTTCAATAGTATAAGTTCGAACTGAAAAAAACCCAATCAAAATCGATGTTTAAGATTTCCAAATCTTAAAACTGTTTTGCATGAAATTTCGAAAAAATTTTATTATCATATTAGAAACTTATTTTAGACATCGTCTATACGTTTCATTAATCGATCGTTCAACTTGTCATTTCTTGTCAGTAAACTTTACTTATACAGAGAAAGAAAATTATTCCGGTCATATACAACCATGCACATTCTAATTTTCAATTATAAACTTCGACGCTGCGGCACCGCTTTTTACTCTTATTATGTTTTTAAAATTGTGTTGTCTTGTATAAACTCTAATAATAATCCAGCTTTACAGATGACTAGACATTACCCGTGTAGAAATCGCCCGATTTCGAACGTAATACTGATCTGGCCCGGATCTGGTTTCATGATCTGGCCCTGATCAGTAGAACTCTGTGGCGCGTACTGGGTCCCGACCGTGCCAGACCGATTTCCTACTAAGACACCATCTACCTGTGCTCGCAGAACTAGTGCGGCTGGTTGTTTTCTGATAGTGCAGTGAAATTCGAATATTACTCGGTCATAAAATTTTATAAATGATTGAAAATGCCTAAGGCAAGTACGTCACGTATTAAGAGACACCGAGCACTAGCCAGTGTACCTCGAAACCTGCTTAAGGAAAATGAAAGTAAGTAATTACGCTCTGCGGCTCATTGAAACTTAACCTCAAATAAATTAATAAACGATTAAATCGTCTTTTGTCAATAAATATAAATGAAATGATTATACATGATTATATAAGTGTATCGGAAATTAATATTGTTCAGCCCGTTCAATTGAGGAATTTGGACAAGCCAGAAACTTTTGATCCACTTGAAAATCAATTATTGGCTGATATAACGCAGTTTCAGATAAAACTAGTATGAGACAAATATTATTATATGATGAAATTTATCAAGTAACTTTGTTTTTAATTATTATTAAAAAACTTAAGGTTTTTTAATTTAATTTAGGTTTAGAATTAAAAATCTATTGACAAAAAATGGATTACAGGATGCGCAAAATTTTAATATTTGAATATTTTGAGAATACCATAGAATATGTGATACGGTCAAATGTGTACTTGAAACTTTGAGTTTTTACTAATAATGAATTCATTATGAAAATGCATTAAAGACAACTTTTTATAACATGAATTTCGGAATCAAGTAGTAGAATAAAAAGAGAGCAACTTATTCAACTGCGCGTGCGTCGCGTTTGGCTTCTAATTGGTTGCTATTCGCCTGCAATTTAAAATGCTAAAAAATATTATTTTCTCGTTTATTATAAATATTGGCATTTCAACTTATAAAAACATTCATTAGATCGAAATTAATGAACGCTAATCAAAATAAAAACGAATTATATTCTGTAACAAATATGTTAAATAACCAGAAATATTTCTTCAAAACTTTTCATTTCCTGTAACATTTTTGTTGTCTGTATTGCCTCTTAGCATATTTAGAAAAAATAGAACGATCCTAATAGATGATAGCTCAATTTTTTGGAAAGAATATTATCTACAGCTAACTTTTCGAATTTATAAAAAAGTAATTCAATTGAGAGAAATTTGAATTTGTTTACAGAAAAATGTTAATAAAACGCAAATAATAGGTCATTTATTTATTTATTATTTTTATTTATTTCATTTATTATTTATTAGGATCGTACATACATTTTTTAATTTGCTTAGAAGTTTTATAGACAAAACCATTTTTTGCAAGAAGAAAACATTTTTTCGGACGTGCCCTTTCTACATTAGTTTTAACTTAAAATACCTTTATTGGAACTTCCAAAGATGGAGGTAGCCATCGAATGGAGAAGAACATTTACTAGTTTCAAGTATACTTTTTTTTGACATTTTTTATGAAATCCAAATCATCAGAAAAAATAGTTCGGAGCAAGCGATAGGTAAATTACTGTAAGATCAGCAAGACAACGTTTATCGTTATGTGGATGTTGTGCTCTGATTTTTTGATATCGGTAACCCTAAAGTAATAAAGTGTAGTTTCTGGGTCTTTTTGTTATAAAGACGACTTTGATTGGTTAGAACGAAATTCTTCGTTAATACTCGGCGTCATATTAGCATATGATAAGATTCTCAAAGTTTGCGGTTACGAGTGGTTTCAGTGGCAAGTGCAATAGAAGAGAAGTGACAATGGTGTTTTTTAATAAAAATAGGAACAAAAAAGAAAAGAAAAGTGTTTAAAAATATCCCCAGCAGCAATAAGGTGCGAACCAGTTGCGTAGTACCGTAGAGCAAGTAGGAGCTGTATCGTAGGTGGAATACTGTTCTTTCTGAAATATAATTTTTATTTATGCATGGTAACCAGAAGAAAAGTATGAATAATGTTCATTTCGATACAAAAAAAAAGAACAACGACTATTATTTACAAACATGCTTCATACAAAAATATTAGGTTTGGAGTGAGAAAATTGATTGTGTACCAAAAATCATAATTCTAAATAAAATACATTGATTTTCAAACAAATATTCGAGTGTCCAACCAACAAAAATTTACAATTAAAAGCAGTAAAATTTTCACTTTAAAAAATTTTCAACTAACAAATTAAAACAAATTTCCAGATAAGAAGATTTTTTCCCTAAATGTAAAAAGTAAGAAAAAGCCAAGGGATCTTTTGGTCACACAGGACCATAAAAAAAATTTGTTTGCACGCGACAAGTGGCTAGGCTACCCTAATGGATTTTAAACTGCTGAATCCAAATCTGATCTCAGAATTTCTCGTGCGCGTCTCAGTTTTTCCCTAGATGCAGAAAATGGGAAACCCCTAGGGATATTCTAGACGTTATTTTGATAATATCAGTAAACGCGAAAATAAACACATCGATGTTATATTCTTCTCTACCGATAGAAATCTCAGAGTATATGTTAAAGATTCTCAAGGCTCTGAGCAGCTCTGAGAAATTGTCTGCAGGCACTGAAGTAGATATATTTAAAGGTCCAGGTAGCTCGTTTAAATGTTTAAATGCTTTAAAATGTCCTTTTTAAAATTGAAATAAAAATATGATCATAAATAACAAACAGAGAGGCTGGAATTGAAATAAGAATTCAATCATAAATAACAAGCAGAGAGGTTATCTCAATAGAGCAGCCGATACTCAAGGGTCCTTTGTTAAGCATTCAGATTAAAATTTAGAAATAGATTTCCTTAGTTTCATAGTTAACAGTCTGAAACATAATAATTCGGAATTGACGGGTTTCGATGATTTCAGATATCTAACTTTTTTTTAAATGTTTAAAATTGGAATTAATACAACGATTCTCGTAAATGGAATGAGATACGCCATAAAAGACAATATTTTTGAACTCAACTCGAAAATTTTATAGAAGTATATAAGTTATGATTATAAATCAGTATAATGAGAAAATTCACCATTAAAAAAAAAAAGTGTTAATAATTTGTAGAAAAATTTAAAAGGGAGAGTCGGGTTAGCGACGGCCAACTAATGTAAATAACTATGCCTGCCCGGTATGTAAAGAATACAAAAGAACCATTATATGACCGCCGCATCACTCTTAATAGGATCTCTAAAAGAACCATGAAAAGGACCCAAATCTCTCTGACTATCTCTGAGACTAAATCATTCAAATCGAACCTCCAGATAGTGTCAAACCGGCCAGGCTATTTCCCCTGAGAAGACTCTGAAATTTCTATCGGTAGAGTTAATTAGAGCGACTTGTAGAGACTGATTGGTACACAGAAATTCTCTAGTGTATCTTCTGTTTCCGATAGCTTGGGTAATTCTAGGGAAACTGAAGGTCTTTCTCAGATTATATAGATTTATACGGGAAAAAATAACAAAAATCTCATATCCTTTGCAGTTTTGCGTGCGAAATGAGTCACTTGTTACGTGTAGATAACATTTTTTTGGTGGGCTTGTGTCACCAGAAAATCCCTAAGCTTTTCCCTACCTTTTGCATCTAGAGAGAAAATCGAAAAAGTCCGAATTTCTGTGCACAAATTATGTCTCTATAAGTCGCTACACTTAATAATATAACATCCATGTATCTATTTTCGTGTATACTAGTATTATCAACTTTGTCTCGTGCAAACAACTTTTTTTGGCCCTGTGTAATCATATGTTGTTATCCATAATTATTTTGCAATAAAACTTCTACCAAATTTCCATACTCCCCGCTGGCATTCTTCTGGAAAAGATTCCATGCTTTACTATTCTTTGATATAAAAATTTCTGAATTCTGCTGAAATGTGTTCCTTATGGATCAAGTAATGTGCTATACTTACTTCAGATAGCTAACTATTTTTTTACGGAACCTCAGAACAAACAGTATGTCGGCTTAGAATTTTACTTTTGAGGAACAAAAACTACGAATATCTGATATAAACGAAACGCAGTGATTTTTTGTCATATTTTAGATGACAAATAAGGCCTCTCTGTACCTAACTGACGAATGAAATATGAAAATTTTTTAATCATAATGTCATATTTTCAAGGGCACTGTCCCACTTTGCCCCATTCTCCCCTACTTTGCGTCAAGTAAACGTTCTTGGATCAAGTAATCGGTAGTTCTAAACATGAACAAGTAAATGCGTTTTATTTTTTGACATTTTAGAACACATGAACCATATTTTTAAATGTATTTTTTAACTGTTTAATATTTATACTGTCTAAATAGTACTGCTCCGATCTTGGAGCCAGCCGTCAGCTAGTACTGAACGAATTGACGGTTATCTTGCTTAGCCAGCACCCCGTCGCGTCGGTGGTGAACTCCGGCGGACTACAAAATTTTCACCTGGGAAATAAACAATTTTTTGTTTTACACGCCGGAATGTGTACTATTTCAGTGTCCCAATCTAAGAGTTAAGATTTTGATTTGTCGCCGTTGAAAAAATGACAAGATGTTATGGCGACTCTCGACAATTTTAGGCATGATAAAAATGTAGCATTTAATCTTAAAGTAGATCAACAAAAAAGAAGCAAAATATATATTTCGGATCACTCGTCACCATAGCCAATTTTATCGTTTGCTTTCATCCTCGAAGACAATGATTATTATCAGAGCGACCAATCATTACTAGAAACGATACACACTTCCGGTCGCAAATCAATTCACTCTCACATTTATGGTCGCATCCCCGTGGCGAGACCGTAGTCATGGGGTTCATTCGATGGCATGAGAGAGAAGCAAAGTGAGGTCTTGCTACCCTGCTAGTCGTCATGCTTGCTGACCATACTATACGAGGGATCCTAGCTCTATCCAGGTCGCATTGCTTGCAATAACTCGGATCACAATGTCCAAAAGCTCGCATGACTCGAACCATAACTTGAGGAACGCTTGAATCAACTCGGATAACATATAAATTCTGATTTAAAAACGTTGATTGCAAATCTTTAATGTTCTTTTTTGAAAGACTACTTTAGCAAACTAAGATGACGCTTTAGCATTATAACATTTATCAGGTATATACACGTAATGGTCAGCCAATGCTTGTAGCAAAGTAAAAAGCATAATTGAAGTATGCCAGGACAGGAAAGTATGGCGGAAAATAGTTAATAAAAAGAGTGTCAGCAGAGTGAACGACGCCTGAAACAAAGACCTTGGCTATTAATGGACC
>NC_046666.1:108180488-108185504 GCF_010883055.1 Belonocnema kinseyi | reverse complement strand
TACTCCTTTCCCCTGCCGAGTGAGTCACGCCTACCCCGAAAGGGAAATGGCTTAATGGTGTAATAATAATAATAATAATAATAATAATAATAATAATAATACATCTTTTCATTGCTACAAGCTTTGTAGACATTCTTTGGAAAAAGGCGAATAAAATCAGTCGTAATATAATCAATATATGTTGTGATCAATATACATTTTTGATTTAACTTGAAATTAGTTTAATGGTTTTGGCTAAATTTGAATTTGTTGATAATCATCTAAATTCAGTTAAATTATACTACATTCTTTATATTGTCTAAATTTTTTTTCCCTTGCAGCTTTATAAATTCTTTTCAATTCCTTCCCGTGTAATAATTACCCCGGTTGGCTATATTTTTCTCGAATCACGTAGTCTGGAGCCAGCCAGTTACTGGCCGGGCCAACCCTGCTTATATCCCATGTCTAGGAGCCGGCCGAGCACTGTTCAGGTTAATGTTTTTATAGAAATTACACATTTTTTAAGAGCCGTGATATTATCAAAGACGTAATTATGGATGCTAGATCAATTATTATTTGAAAATTTTAATTTAAATATTTATTAGATCAGTGAAACAGAAACGAACTTTTTAAGATTCTTTAAAAAAAACCATTATTGATACTGTGCAACAGCAGAAATTATACAATTTTTATAAACTTCTCTATTTTCAGACAATTTTTAGCCTTACACTTTCAAATTTTCCACCATATATAGCGCCTACTACATCTGGCGTCTACATAGACACTCAGTAATTTTCAGTTTTGCAGCTGGAACGAGGATGCGGTTAAAATCAACCTTATTTCAGTAATTAGTTTGAAAAGCCCACTCAGTGCGCGAATAATTATTATTTTGAATAAAAATATAGTGTTGTGTATACAGTTTTTCCTTTTTTGCTTCCTAACCTTAAATCACCACGTAGTTTACAAATTTCTACAATATTCTATTATCAGGGGTTGAAATTCGACTCGAATTTTCTTGCCAGAATTGGTTGACTTGATTTGACTTTTAAAGTTTACTGTAGTCTTTAAACACTTTGTGGCCGGATTACCAGACCAGATCCCAGACGGTATTGAAGCCGGATCCGACCAATTTACCGTGACGTTTTTAGCCAAATCCCGGCCGGATTCCCATGTAAGCGCCCGGCTTAAACCGGGACTATCTGGCCGGGACCCAGCCGGATCCCTGATGGGATTCCTACTCGAGTTTTAAAAGCTTAAAATATTATGTTATTAATTCGTTAACATCAATTATTTCAGTTGTAAGTCATTACGGCAATCGTGTTGAGTCAGTGAGGTTGTGTTCTATGTATGTAAACGTTAGCCAATCTCAGACTTTGCATTGAAATTTGTGAAGAAAAATATTATTCGATACGCGAGGCCTCGGATGCAGAAAAAGTCTCCATACACCAATCAATTGTTTTAATTCAAATCAATTAATAATCATACATCAGCTGCCTGTGTAAGAATCCAGTCAGGGATCCGGCCGGATAGCCCTGGTTTAAGCCGGGCGCTGGTTAAGAAATCTGGCCGGGATCCGGCTAAAAAGTCACGGTCAACTGGTCGGATTCCGGCTTTAGTAACGACTGGGTTCCGGTCGGGTAATCCAGCGACAAAGAGGTTAAACAATGTTGCTTCAAGCGAGAAATTAGGATTAGTGTTAATTAGAGGATTAGTGTTAATTCCGAAAGCAAACCGAATGAATCACACCCAATTCGGAAATAAACTTTCACTATATCCGAGTGAACTGGACACCAATCCAAACTCAACTTTCATTTCATTAAAATGTGGGTATATATATAAAGTTGAACCTTAACACACCTTTTAATCATTTTCAAACTGTGCACTTAACACAATGAGGAAACTTTTCGAAAAAACCAGGTCTGTCTCAGTTTTTTCCGGGAAAAGTATGGGGCCAAACCTGGGACAGAACTGGTTTTTTAGGAAATGTGCTATGTGGGTAATCCACGTTTCTTTGACCGTTTTCGAGATTATTCGAAATTTGTATTTAAAAAAATTGTATTTAATGGTTCAGGTCCGGGCAGCTGAGGATAATCCTCCTTTAGGAAACCCTCAAAATGGTCTCAGTTTTCGCTTATTTCTTACCAATTTTAAGACAACACCAAATTTTCATTGTTTTTGTATTTAAAAAATCTTTTTATTGGGTTAGTTCATGTAGGTAGAAAACAAAACGCTTCTTTAAAAACCTTAAAATTTTGGTATAAAGCGATACCCTTCATAAAAAACCTGAACATGTTTTTTAGTTTTCACTTATCTGTAACCCTTTTAGAGTTAGTTCAAAATTTTTGATTTTTTAAAAATTTTAAACTGTTTACTGGTTTACGTTGAGGTGGCTGAGGACCTCCCCCTTTACAAAACCTCTAAAAATATTGTAAGTTTTCCCGTATCTCTCACCCTTTTCATAATAACTCAAAAAAATTTTATTTAAAACAAAATTTTTTTATTGGGTTAGTTTATGTATGTTGAAAACAATACCCTTATGTAAAAACTTTAAAATGTTGGTCGAAAGTAATTCCCTCTTTATAAAATTCTGAAAATGTTATCAGTTTTCGAGTATCTCTCACCATTTTCAACATTACGCAAAATATTAATTTTATGTTTGTATTTAAATAATCTTTTTTGTAGGGCAGCTCACTTTGGTCGAAGGCAAAACCCGTCTTTCAAAACCTTAAAATTCATTTCGTTTTCACGTTTCTCTGACCGTGTTCAAGATAATGACAAATTTTGATTTTTTTAAAGTTGAATTTTTTTTTTAATGATTTACGTTAGGGTGACCAGGGACCATCCCCCTTTAGTAAACCCTAACAATATTGTCAGTTTTCGCGTATCTCTGACCGATTTCAAGGTAACTAAGAATCTTTATTTATTTTTTTTTAAATTTTGAAAACATTTTCTTCCCTTTTACCTATGTTCAGAGATGCTAACAACGAACTTACAACTAACTAATTTATTATAATAATTAAGCTAGAAATGTTTACTGTAAAAAATTTGGGAAATAATAACGAACATGCTAACGGACGTCCCTGCGAACTTTTTTGTCAATTATTTAAAAAAATGTACTTTTGCTAAATTTGATTGATTTGCATGGTCCTTACGAATTAGTATCGATTTTATCAGTGGTGGATTGCCACGGCTTTTTCCCTAGATTAATGAATATTTTTTCATCAGAATCTAGGGAATGATAGTGAACATGCTAAAGGACGCCCGTGGACACTTTTTTTGTGGGTTAATTCCAAACAAATTTTGATTTCTCTAAAAACGTGCGTGTACATTTCGAGGTTATGTGTGTTACAGTTCTCCCGAGCATCACTTTCAAACTACACAATATTTTTGGCCGAAAACTTTAGACTTACCAATAAATATATTCACTAATATCCCGGAACTAACCTTGTTTGTAGGCGATCAAAAAGTTTATTTCATAAATAATTTCCAAGTTATCGGAATGACAGAGCTAAAAAACGACGTAACCTCAAAATAATGCACATGCATAAAATTTTTGTTTAGTACAATACAATTTTTTATTATTATCCCTTAACTTTTTATTTTTGTGAAAAAAAGCTGTGGGAACTTTAGCCGACCGATCATACGACGAATCAAATCCAGCACGAAGTATATGACTGACCAATAAGGAATCGGGTCATCATATTTCTGCATTACATTTTTCGAGATATATCGAGATATTTCGATATTCGATATGTATGATCTTTTTAGAATAGGACTTTCACTTTTTCAAAATTCGCATTGGTTGTCATTTTTTACGTTTTAATTGTTACAAGAATTAAAGAAATCATTACATAAATGCGTTATTCAAAAATCGTTATATATAGGGTGATTTTTTTAACTTAAAGCTTTCAAAAATCTCGAAAAATAGGCACTCTATGAAAAAATGTTATGAATCAAAAGTTTCAAGTTAAAAAAATCACCCTGTATATATATATATACAGAGGAGAATACTCGAATATGAAATATTCTCGTAATATGAGAAAGCGGGGTATCAGCTAAACTAAGAGACCCACTCGGTTGGTTCTATCACTAACTTGTAGCCCTTGAAGAAAGAGTAACTTCGTAGTATAGTCCATTTTTCATTGGGCTTCTAAAGATTATAGGCGAACTTTTTGTGAAATCGATGGTGGTCGAGTTCTTGGAAGGGAATTGTTTAAGTCCTATTTATTATTCATTAAATATGTATTTAGCAGTAAAGTTTGTCTGGAGTGATGGGGATTGAATAACTAAGTAGGAAAATATCGATAGTGTTGACGTTTTTCATCGTACAGATCAGACATAGTAAGTGCATAGTTGCACGATGTGGTTCTCATAATATGAGATACCTGTATCTTTTATAACACTGTGGCTGCGCGGGAAAAATTGGTTACAAAAGTGTTTGTGACTACTGAAAAAACTAAATATATCTAAATAGTAGTAAATTTATACTTCGGAAACATAGAATGAAGTTTTTCACTAAAAATAATACTTTATTTTGCATTTTATTAGCTATTTCCTGGGGTTTCTCATATTATGAGAATAATGTGACGAGTTTGGAAAACTCACGACCGTGAGATAGGTATATAGGCCTGGATTGGATCTTAATTTTATCATTTGAAGCATGAAAAAACTATGAAAATTTCAAATTTTCCTTTATTTATTTCAGTTTTAAATACAAATTCACCAAGTCTTAGTTTTTTTGTGAAAATAAGGAATATCTTGGTAAAAAGTTCAAAATTTTATTCAATAGGACTTGCTACTAGAAATAATTCAAGTCCCACCCATGAACCTTTCCAATATCTGATAAGGGGAAAGGCGGCCTTGTGTCTGATCACAGAAATAATTTAAGGTCACATCCCCTACCCTCTTTCCAACGCTTAATGCGGGGCGGCAAGACACCCCTGTGACTGGTCACAGAAATAATGTAAGATCACACTACTGCCCCTTTTCCATGCCCCGTGGGGGGCGGGAAAGCACTCCTGTGACTGGTCACAGACA
>NC_046666.1:108178876-108180388 GCF_010883055.1 Belonocnema kinseyi | reverse complement strand
CAAGACTTACTTTATTCGTGTACTAATTTTGAGTACACCTTCTTTTAAAGTGCTGATGATACAGCAGGTGATAGAAAAAATGGGAAAAAGAAGGGAAAATGCAAATAACTTGGTAAATATTAACATTTTTATCAAATACTTCTTATTCATCTTGGAGTATAACTGCAATTGAGTACCTTTTGTCTTTTAATAATTTTCGAAAAAATCACTTGTTGTCAATGAAATGGGATTTTTATTGTTATGGTATTTCTTTAATTGATGTTGTCTCCAAATATATCAATTTTATAAAAAAAATGATATACCAATGAAAATATGCATCTCTGGGAGTGGGCCAACTTATGTTTCAAATTTTTTCCAGTAAAATCAATTTCAAGAAATTTCACCTGAATGTCCGGCGACTTCGAAGCCGCCTGGCAACACTTTTGCATCCAGGTAAGTGCCTGGCAATGCGCAGGTGCTATTTCTAATGTCAGCCCCTACATGTACACCAATTTTCAACCTTATCCGAGTAACGTTATTTAACTGCCAAAAATTCGCACCTTTGACAGGTCGCCACAGGTAAACACATCCACTCACACCTGCCAGGCACCCAGTTTTACGTTCCTCATCATCCGACGAACATCTAATGTGAAAATTGGCCTTATCCTATCACGTTCCCATTTATGTTGTGAGCCCACGGTCTAACTGACTTCCTACTAACTCGGTACTCACTTCGCACGACTCTACGCTCAACTTTGCTAACTCACTACGTTGTATGACGACTCTTTCCTTATTCTTACGACTTAATTCTTTGAGAATTAAAATTCTCTGATCTGTATTTTCAAATATTTTTATATTTACAGTGCAATTTTAAAAGCCCACTAGGCGTAAATTCTGTCGCTATGACGCGGCGAGATGATTTGTTCCGGACAGTGAAGTCATAAAATCTTTCATAATCATGTTGGTACAGCGCAATACATAATAAGAGCGTTATGTAATATACGAACAAAGCCGTGGGAGAGAAAAATTGAATATCCACTAGAACCCTATATCAAACTTATTAGCTCCTGACAGAATCGCAGACATATGGGTGCATCCTTCAATAAGTATATTACATGTGTACATATTATACAATCACCAGTGCCGCATGTAATATACTTATTGAAATTGATTTTACAGGAAAAAATATGAAACAAAAGTTGGCCCACTCCCAGAGATGCATATTTTCATTGGTATATCATTTTTTGGTCAAATTGATATATTTGGAGAAAACATCGATTAAAGAAATACCATAACAATAAAAATCCCTTTTTATTGACAACAAGTGATTTTTTCGAAAATTATTGAAAGACAAAAGGTACTCTATTACAGGTATACTCCAAGATGAATAAGAAGTATTTCATAAAAATGTTAATATTTACCAAGTTATTCGCATTTTCCCTTCTTTTTCCCATTTTTTCTATCACCTGCTGTATCATCAGCACTTTAAAAGAAGGTGTACTCAAAATTAGTACACGAATAAAGTAAGTCTTG
>NC_046666.1:108177441-108178776 GCF_010883055.1 Belonocnema kinseyi | reverse complement strand
CATTTTCCCTTCTTTTTCCCATTTTTTCTATCACCTGCTGTATCATCAGCACTTTAAAAGAAGGTGTACTCAAAATTAGTACACGAATAAAGTAAGTCTTGAGCAAAGAATTGGCGTCAGCCACTTTTAGTTAAAACAATAACTTATTCTGCTATAAATAATCATAATCAGTGTCACGTTCTCAGCATCTGATTATCGTAGAAAGTTGTAATAAAGGTGAATATGATTATAAAAATTAAGCAACAAAATCGCTTTACTTGCAAATATCCATTATTTATTATTGTTAAAGTTTATGTTTTGTCGCCGAGATACGTTCGATCTTTATTACCGTGACGAATGTCAAGCTTCCCAGACCCAGCGTGGGTCATTGGCGTAGGCATTACAAATTATTCGTGGTGCATTTTTAATGCAGTTCTATAGCATTAAAAATGCATCACGAATAATTTGTAATGACTACGCCAATGACCCATGCTGGGTCTGGGAAACTTGACATTCGTCCAGATTTTATCTGCTACCTGTCCAAAAAATTTAGATACCTGGATTTTTGTACAAACTATAGAGAAAATCTCAGCTGAAAAAAAATTCTAAACATATATTACACGTTTATTTTGCAAATGAATGTTTTGCCTATACTGATAGAGAGTTTTCAAGTTTCAGTTGATTAGCGATTATTTCCTGGCGAAAATAGGCGAAAAAGTAACATCACCTTACGATTAATTAAGAATGCCTCTCGGAATTCTCAACTTTGAATGGCTGTTAGTTCCTAAAAATAAATTACAAAAAATCTGCAGAAAATATATGAATTTCTTTTATTCTTTCTGTACACAATGGTAAAATTTTGAGTGAAAAATGATCCTTTGTTACATAAGTTAAAAACAAGATAATAGTGAGGTGTCATCTCCCAAGCTAAAGAATGTACGGAGATAATTTGTGAAGCAAACTGCACATTCTTGGCTTCTGAAAATGGTATATGTAGCGCAAATGAGCAAAAAGTTGTGCCTAAATGTTTAAAAAAATTTATTAGTGCAGTAGTCCATTTAGCAGTAGTACAGAAAAGGTATTTTTCTGTGAACGCGGATGCTTCTATAATGAAAGAGCCCTTTGTATTTTTCGAAGAAAAGAATAACTTTTTAAACACCTAAACGCAAATTTTTGCTTATTGACACTACATACACAATTTTCGAAAGCCAAAGTCGTGCTATTTTCGACAAGAAATATCTCCGCATGTTCTTTATAGTTTTCAAGATGACACCTCACTACGCTTTTGTTATTAACTTATTTATAAACTATTATTCCTCACTCTAATTTTTACCATTGTGCACAGAAAGGGTCCTA
>NC_046666.1:108175768-108177341 GCF_010883055.1 Belonocnema kinseyi | reverse complement strand
TGCAATATACGCTTTGCCCTACATTTTTAGAACTTTGTCTGCTGAGATTTTCATTATAAACTGTACGAAACTCGAGGTATCTAAGTTTTCTTCTACACAGAATCACGCTTATGACCGAAGAAAAAATTACAGAATTGAATTCAGAAAGTAATAATTTTACATACAAGATTTAATTGATTTAAAAATATGATTTTATAAATGATATAATGATAATTGGATGCATCCTAATAATTATTTAGGATTATAAAGAATAATTATTGAATGTAATTGAAATCTTAATATGAAAATTAATTAATTATACAAAATACATTACTAAAAATGATTTTTTCACATATTAAGCATTTTCCCTGTTTTATTTAAATAAATAGTACTTTGGAATGGATTGAAATTCATGGCTGGCAAAGAAGAAAAAATTTTAGTTAAGGCGACGGGACAAAATTACAGCGCTACATATGATATGAGCGCTACATCTAAGTTTAGTCACAGGACAGTCAGTATGTGGCGCGCCAGTGTCGACTCAAGGCGGACTAGACACAAACAGTATAGTGTCACGAAATTTTTCGAAATTGGGAATTAGTATGTAAGGTTTTACAGAAAAAACGAACGACCATCAAAACATCTATATAGAAAATTGATCACTTTTGATTTTCCTAAGAAGCAATTTTTTGCCGAAATAAATAGTACCCAAAGAGTATATTAACTGTAAAAATACTAAGAATTCATACCACATACAGTATGCACAGTGCACATACCTGTATATGTTCAAGATGATTTTGTAAATACATGGCCAGATTGCAGGTTTAATTATATGAATATTATATATTAAAAATACTTTGGCTACAATTAAGAATAACATTTGAAGTAAATTACAATTTGATTCAACGGGTTTGGAATATCACTGCGGTATATCTCGGCCACGCTATCATCACCGCACAACCATATAGGCTACATCAAGAATTCATTGCTTAAAATCCGTGGAACCGTCAACTTTCAAATAATTAACACTTTAAATTGTGATTATACGGGGACGTGTAATTTTTGCTTACGCTTACTTTATATTTTTTTACTAAAACTGCATGATGAACTTCAGTAATAAACGCAAGTAAAAGTGTCCTTTAGTATTCAACCATTTTCACTAATGATTTAAAATCTTCCAAGTCGTTAGCACTAGTACTTCCTTAAATAATTATTTCAAAATTGAATAATTTTAGTGAAGAAATTATTTTTGATGCAAAATAAAGATGTTTGTGAATTTTGCTTCAACCCTAGTTATTTATGAGCATTAATAGCAATCTGTAGTGCTTTTAGTGATAAAAGACTGTCATTAAGTAAGGGTGATTGTCTTTAATTATTTAAGAGCTATAGTAATCTTTTAGCAAATAGAAAAATATTAAGAAATTCTACAAAAACAGTTATCGCAATAACGGAATAGGCTGCGTCTAGTCGTCCCGAATTGCAGGACGACTAGCTGGAAATCAAGATAAATGCTAGTCATCCCAAAATTCGGGACGACTAGCCTATTTTTACCATTTGGCTAGTCGTCCCGAAAAGGATGCATTTTATAAAATTTATC
>NC_046666.1:108166004-108175668 GCF_010883055.1 Belonocnema kinseyi | reverse complement strand
AAATCAAGATAAATGCTAGTCATCCCAAAATTCGGGACGACTAGCCTATTTTTACCATTTGGCTAGTCGTCCCGAAAAGGATGCATTTTATAAAATTTATCCATTTAACTAAACAAAAATATCCAAAAATGTTAATCATACCGAAATTCGGGACAATTAATCTATTTGCACCATTTAGCCAATAGTTCTGAAAAAATGCTAATAGTGCAATTATAGTGGATAAAATATAGTGATCTTCAGTCCTCGAGCCTCGAACTATTTTTCAGCCTTATCATCATTAAACTTTTATTTCAATATGATAGAAAAAATTAATTCCTGTTAATCAATTTATACAGTGCTAATCATGAAATAATCTTCATTCCTGTAACTTATGTAATTACTTAGACTAGTCAAGGGGGTGTCTCCCCGCCCATGAAGTGTTGTAAAAAGGGACAAGGTGTGACCTTACATTATTTCTGTGACCAGTCACAGGGGTGCCTTCCCGCCGCCCACGGGGCATTGGAAAAAGGAAAGGGGTGTGATCTTGCATTATTTCTGTGACCAGTCACAGGAGTGCCCCCGCCCCCAACGAGGCGTTGGAAAAGCGACAGGGGTGTGATCTTACACTATTTCTGTCACCAGTCACAGGGGTACCTTCCCGCCGCCCACGGGGCGTTGGAAAAAGGAAAGGGGTGTGATTTTGCATTATTTCTGTGACCAGGCACAGGAGTGCCCCTGCCCCCAACGAGGCGTTGGAAAAGCGCCAGGGGTGTGACCTAACATTAATTCTGTGACTAGTCACAGGGGTGCCTTCCCGCCGCCCACGGGCGTTGGAAAAGGGAAAGAGGTGTGATCTTACACTATTTCTGTCACCAGTCACAGGAGTGCCCCCCCCCCCACACGGGACTTTGCAAAAGGGAAAGGGGTGTGATCTTACATTATGTCTGTGACCAGTCACAGGAGCGCTTCCCGCCCCCCAAGGGGCGTTGGAAAAGGGGCAGTTGTGTGATCTTACATTATTTCTGTGACCAGTCACAGAGGTGTCTTGCCGCCCCGCATGGAGCGTTGGAAAGAGGGTAGGGGATGTCAACTTAAATTATTTCTGTGATCAGACACAAGGCCGCCTTTCCCCTTATCAGATATTGGAAAGGTTTATGGGTGTGACTTGAATTATTTCTAGTAGCAAGTTCTATTTAATAAAATTCTGAACTTTTTACCAAGATATTCCTTATTTTCACAAAAAAAACTAAGACATGGTGAATTTGTATTTAAAACTGAAATAAATAAAGGAAAATATTAAATTTTCATAGTTTTTTCAAGCTTCAAATGATAAAAGTAAGATCCAATCCAGGCGCGCGGAAATCATAGGGAGGTTTCGAACGAACTTGAGACTACGGTGACACAGAGCAAATATATAAATTGATTTGGATGAGTTAAGCTTAAAGGACTATGTTTTCTAAAACCTAACCTAACTTTTAGTTTTTTTCTTTTCTGAAATTTTCTAGGGACAACTAGCAGTTTTAATAATCTTTGGCTAACTCAAAAGGAGTAAAATTTAAAAAATACATCATTTTCGGGACGACTAAACAAATAGTGAAAATAGGCTGGTCATCCCGAATTTTGGGACGACTAGCCAAATGGTGAGAATAGGCTAGTCGTCTCGAATTTCGGGACGATAAGACACTTTGAACGGAATAACCAATTAATGTCCCAAAATATGTTACGGAAATCCCTACAAGGCGAAAATTTCTATATCCCCAAAGGATCTTACACTGAAAAAAAAAGAAAAAAAGATCTAGTTAAAGTTGCGAGACGCGACTGGGTAAAAAATGTTTAGTTATTTTTATCTGAAATTATGGTTAATATGACTAGAAAATTCTGGTTAACGAAATCTGGTTGATTTTTTCTGGTTAAAAATAGTCTAGTTAATATTTTTGGAAACATAAGTGTTTCTTTACTTGTATTTTTAGTTATATAAATATAAATAATTATGTTCAAACGTGAATTTAGTTGTGTTATAAGAAGAAGTTGCGCCTTATCTGTCTAAACCCCAGTGATACAGTAATACTTCCAAACCAAGCACATCTTTTTTGGATGTCTTTGAAAAATATTTTTTTAAATATTCACATTTTAGAACTATAAATAAACAAAGTGAATGTTTGGGATTTTTGGTACTGACATATTATGTATTGCATATTACGTAAAATCACGAACAAAATAGTCTTAACGAATAGTTTCAGAAACCGGATTTCTTTTTAGTGTATATTATAATATTAAGATATTTTATATTTCATCAAGATACAACTTTTAAATGTTTCTGGAATATTCAAATGATCAACGTAAGATGTCGAAAAATGACAACAGCTAACTTTGGTTATTTTTATATTCCATGAACTTAAAAATTCCAATATCCCAGTGATATTTCTAGTATATTTGTAGGATATCATCGGACATAGATTTAATATCCAACAATATCCCAGTGTTGTACGAGTATCATATGATTTAATTCTCAAAGGGATTAAATCCAGATAAATAAATGTGCATTGTTGATCCCAACTCTGCGCGATATTGGTACATCTGTGGATTTATCCTGCAATAAAATTCACGAGTTTTTATGCATTTTTTATGATTGGTAAGTTATGGTTTTTGCAAAGTATGTTTAAAACAAAATGTGTACTTTATCATAGCATTATTTGAAGCAAGATTCAAATATTTCAACTTTTAAACATCAAAACCTCTTGGAATCCTTAAAATTGTGGAATTGAAATATGATTTATCAAAGAAAAGTTTTTTTACCCAGTTGATTAACTCACAAGTGTAATATTCCATCATGTTTTGGTTGTATCTATAAGCTGTACTAAGATCCATTTCGCTACCCCTGGTCCTCCGGCCGTCGGATATAAAAATCCAGGTGGCTCTCCAAGGTATGTGAAACCTATTGATCCTCGATGAAGACCTCTTACACACTTTCTGAATGATTCTCCTTTTGTGTTTAAGACCACGGCACACTCTATGGTGACAGTAGACAATGACTATCGTCAAGAACGTCTTTGTGGTTGCCGACGTGTGGTGTCAGCGGGTATCCGTCCCGCCGGTTCATCGTGCCTTCTGCCGAAATCGCTTTGGCTTTTAAATATATTTTTTTAGTGACATTTCTCTACTTCTTCAGGATCCCTGTAGCCTGCGGCCTCTTGGTGGTCGCACGAATTGGCCGTTCATTCTTTCTACACCTGGGATATAAATTTGATTTCTTCTTACCATAAACAATTTCTAGTAATTAAATTTATTCATTTCTTAATATGCGAAAATTTTTCGCACTCAAAACATACACTAGACACAGCTCTGAATTTAGAAATTCCGTAACAAGCTTCCAGTTTGAACCCATTCAATGCTTGCACCACGTACTATTTAAACTTCACAATCACTGCTAATCACAATCAGAGACACAAGAAACACTTCTTAGGATATTCTCCAACATTGAAAGAACATGAAAATCACTGAAATAATATTAATGCAGTTGCTAAAAATTGGTCAACTGGAATTGGGCTTTATTTGGTCTAACTAATGGACAAAATCAATGCTCGCGGTGATTGGTCTCGCGACGACGCGGAAGCATGGAGAGTCTTTGACGGTGGCACGTGACTTTTGGCGACTTCTCGCCCCCTCGAAACTCGAAGCTCTCATCCCCACGCCGTTGACTCCGCCTCGCATCCCTTGGATCAGCATCCAGCATCCCGTAGAAGTACGTTCGTTGGTAGAAGCAGAGTCACGTGACGGGAAATCGGGGCGTTTACGATGGGGGTTGCTATAGAAACGCTGGCAGCATCGGATGGGATAATGTCGTTATTGGCATCGCCGAGTGGTAAAGGTTGCGAAATAAACGTTCGTCGGCTGGTCTACCGCCAACAATTCCACGCGAAATCACGCAACAACCAAACTCTGCTTATTCATGAGACGCGAGTCCCGAGGGTGGTCGACGGGATGACATTTTCGTCTTTTAGAAGTCGAGCCCGATTTCTTCCTTTACACTCTCCCGATTATTTATATGGTTATATTGACTGAATAAGTGCGAATCGTGTCAATAAGTGCGTGGTGAAGGGTAGACGAAGAGGAAGGTTGGCAAAGACCATGCTACATACTGTCGAGTTGCAAAAGGCATCTTGTAAGAGGGATCACTTGCAGACAATGGTGGGGATTGGCCCTATCTGTATGTCACTACACTATATCTTTGCCTGCGACGCGACGGCAGGATCACCTGTATTGCCCGGAAGGTGCGGTCAGCCATCAGCGTCGGTGGGACCACCACCGGTTCGCGAATCTCACAAGGGCCGGTTTACATTTGAGTGTGTTCTTTCGTTTCTTTTTTCGTTCTATCGTTTTTTCTTTCTTTCGAACGTGGAGATCTTCCCTCTCTCCGTTTGACGCATTGACACTAGATACGGTAGTATCATAGCACTCTTGCCATATATGAAAGCCAACCTTATGTAACCCGTTAACAGGATACTGTGGACCCACATGTACATAAAACTCTACTGGACTTTGTACCAGTGAATCTTGATGCAATATATCACAATACAGCCAGTGTGTATTTTTTCCAATTACATGTATTTTTATCATTTTCGTTTTAACACACGCCCAGATTTTATATTTAACAAGGAACAGATTTGACAGATTTTCCAACAAATTTATTAACTTTCTAGGAATATTAATATATGTTTTTCACGTGATGTTACATAGGTAGATATCTGAGCCGTTGATTATAAAACTCACTAAGGTCTGCTACTGGAGAGAGCTCGTCAAATCATGAATTGAAATTTTTCTCATTTAAAGAGAAAAAGAAAACTAATCTATTTTTCATTGATCAACAAATTAAATAACCAGGAAAACTGTATCCTATGGATTCTTCGCCAGAAGAAAATGAAAATGTTATGCTGTACATTTTTTACTTTGTATTTGTCTGTTATTATATATGTTATTTTCGACTCTTCACGCAAAAAAGCTTAATATAAAATGAATGAATGAAAGCCTAAGCTAACATGCTAAGAGCCGTGTGGAAAAATTTAACTGTAGCCCGTTGCCAGATCTGGCTTTATCTAGACTGTCTAGTCTAGAAAGTCTGATCTGACCCCAGATCTGGCTCCACCCTGGCGGACCGAAGGAACCAAATAAAGGTTCCACAATGTAACCGTGAAGACCCCATTCGGTTCCTTTTTAAAAGACCCATAAAAACAGCAACATCAACTTTTAAATGGTTGAAATTCGGATTCTACGTTAAAATTCCCTTTAGAAGGTCACGGAATAAACGCAATAGATTTTTGCAACGGTAAAAAGTTTTAAACAATATAAGACAAAAGTATTGCGTTTACTCTGTGAGTTTCCAATTGAAAATTTAACATCGAATACTAATTACAACAGTTTAAAAGATGATCTTCCTGTTTTCTTTAGTTCTTTAAAAAGGAACCGAATGGGGACCCAATGGGGTCTTTACGGGTACTTTGTAGAGGCTCCATTCGGTTTACGGTGTGCCCACTCTAATGTATTGAGGGGGGGGGGCACTTATAGATTGTGGTAAAAATGTGAGGTCAGCGCCACCTAGGGGACGTAGCAAAAACTACTGTCTACAGCAACGACCCCCCCTTCCCTTCTCACCCTAATTTGTAGGTTATGTTGACTTCTGTTTCTGAAATAAATACATGAATAATAATAACCAATAAAACAAACCAAAAATTGAACAAAATAAAATCTATCATCGATTAAATGCAATAAAATGTTTAAGTCTGTTGCAATAGATCTACCATAGAAAGATTCCAACAGACTTTATCTTTTAATTGTTCTTTCTATTAGAACGATTTCAACAGACTTTAACATTTTATTGCATTTGATCGATGATCGATTTGACTTGGTACCATTTGTAGTTTGTGTTATCGGTGAAAATTCATTGGAAATCCAAGTTCATCATGCAAAAAAATATAATTCTTGCAGCTACAGTGAACTTGAGCATACGTGAGCAGACGATAAAACTTCTATCGTCTGCTCAAGTTCATTTCGAATTCTGAATTCACAGGAGCGCCACCTAGGGGACTTAATAAGCACTATAATCCGTTCACCACTTTTCTTTGGGAGTGGGCACACCGTGATTCGGTTCCTTCGGTCCGCCAGGGCAGTCTTGCATAGATCAGACTTTAACTAGATTTTATATTTTGGAAGGTCTGGTCTGGTCCAGAACCAGCGTTGCTTAGCTTTCTAGGAAAAATACAAATTTTAAGTTTGATCTGGAAGGTCTAGTCCGGCCTGGTACTAGCGTTGATCAGCTGTCCTAGAACATAGATAGATTTTCCAGAGAATTTGGTGATTTATAAATTTTCAGGAATTTATGTATGTATCTGGAGTCTTTAGCGTCTGCAAATTTAAATGACTAAGTACAGAAAAAACGAAAGATAAAGTTTACATCGATTCCAGGTGAAAGATTCACCGAAACAAAAATTAACTTTGCAAGATAAACTTTACATGAATCTGAGATAATTTCCGATTTTTAACCTTGCCTGAATAATCTTTCGCCTTATAATCGCTCAATTTTCATTCTTGATGTAGCGAGAATTACGACGCCAGCTGTATCTATCGTCCTTTAACTTCATAAATTTGAGAGAAATGGGGATTCTCATCTGTCAGTTGATTTTTGCGCTTTCTGGTCAAGGCTATTAAATAAGTCCTAATTTGCCTACAATAGTGAAATTGATTTCGGAGGAGATATATCAGTAAGAATAAATTTGTTTCGTCTTTTCTGTTGCTGATTCTACATTTTTCAGCGAAATTTGCGTACTTCAGCGCGACGCAGTAGACGAGATCAGAATCAATTATTCTCGTTACCTTGGTGAAACTTTCGCCGAAATATGCTTAATTTTCAACCGTTGCAAGTCTTACCTGCGACAAATTTTAACTTGTGTATTTCATGTGTTGCTTTAAATAGGTGTCCTGATTTATAGCTCGAATTCACTTATACTTTGCCGTTTTTTCATTGCTGCTAGGAACGCCATAGCATACGACAGATTTGATTCCATAGTAGGATAAACTTTCGCCAAATAGCATGTAAACTTTAAGTGCGGGAAATTTGACATGCAACAAAATTTAACTTTAGTTTATTCTGTGAACATAAATCTCCAATTGTCGCACGAACCAGTGATTTTATTAATGGCCCTTGATCCCGTTGGATTAGTAGAAGTTGATTTTAAATAATTATCTCGAAAAATAGACATTCGGTAGCCTTAGTCATATCTATCATTCGAAACCTGCTGTGTTCATGACGATTATCTGACTCTATAAGTAATCTTTGGTGAATCTTATAGGACATTAGAGTTTGACATATCATTTGCGCAAATGAACGAGCGAATTTGATCGCGATGACAGGCAATATGTCCCAACGTAATTGCAGCGGTCTTGGTGTGGGGTAAATTTACACCCGTTGAGGGGGTGAACGCATGTGGATGAGGCGAGGGGTTAGTTAGAAGGGCAGATGCAGATGAGACTGTCTCGCGTTCTGTTAACTTTCTGGGAGCATCGATCATGTGGGCATGGGTGCTACGTGCTCTCATGTCCACCTACTCGTAATCAGTGCCTCGACCTGCGACCTTCCATCCTTCCTAATACGGCGCTCAGTTGGTGTATTAATCACATTTGTCATAGACCAGAAAGATCAAGGACTTAGTCACTTGAGAGGGACGTCTCGTGAATTGAACGTTAGATGAAAAAATGAAATGGTGATGATAGATGGAAAATATCATTTCAGGTAGCCAACTAGTACCCACGGGTCTCAATTGGACTGAGTATAGAAATTCAATATAAAAAGCAGCCTTATCAAACGTGTATAAATAAGAACTATGATCAGATATTCAAATAAAAATTTGTGGGTAGGTTTTCTTAAATGTTTATAGAGTCGAAGTTTACTCATAATTTTTTGGAATGAACGTTTTTAATATTTTAAATTTTCCATTATAAATTATCATTATCATTACCAATATCAATATAATATTTAAATGCTAAAATCCGCATGTTTATTCTCTTATAACTTCTGAACCGCTGCGCCAACTGTTGCGAAAATGCGTACTGTAATAGATCATTTCCCTGGGCAGGTTAAAGGCATTTCTTTATTAGCAAAATCGCTGTCGGTTTTTCCGTCAGCCCCACAAAAAAATTGTTAAAAATGGGAGAAGCCCGCCATGCGGAAAGTACTAATGAACATAATATCAATAAAACAAGATTAAATTATTCATTTATTTAAACATGGTTTTGCTGAAGAAAAAGTAAAATAAACCAGGAAAAATTCTGCGGAAAACCGGTTTTTTAGTTCCCCACTTTACCGCCAGTGGTCACTACTGATCTATTCTTGACTTGAGACTATCCTTGCGAAAACTGCAATGTCGGTAACATTGGAGAACTTATACCTGCGTATACCTCAGATCGAGACGAAGCCCTTGCTTATGAACCCATTTATTCCAGATCAAATAATGTGAGATTCTTTCAGAAAGGTTTTCTTTCTGCCAAACCTCTTCAAAAATAATGCGAAAATTGAAATTTCGATTATTTAATGTTGATTGATATAGTTTTCTATTTGGCGGTCTTCTCTCGAAACTAAATTATATTCGAAACTACAGTTTTAATATCAATAAAATAAAAGTGATTATTAATCAATTTATCTTTCCGTAGATTTCGGTAAAAAAGTGTTTTTTTCTACCAAAACACTCGAAAAATAATGCAAAATTTACCATTATTTTATTTAATGTTGATTGATATAGTTTTCTATTTGGCGGTCTTCTCTCGAAATTAAATTATATTCCAAACTACAGTTTTAATATCGATGAAATAAAAGTGATTATTAATCAATCTATCTTTCCGTAGATTTCGGTAAAAAAAGTGTTTTTTTCTACCAAAACACTCGAAAAATAATGCAAAATTTACCATTATTATATTTAATGTTGATTGATATAGTTTTCTATTTGGCGGGCTTCTCTGGAAATTAAATTATATTCGAAACTACAGTTTTAATATCAATAAAATAAAAGTGACTATTAATCAATTTATCTTTCCGTAGATTTCGGTAAAAAAGTGTTTTTTTTCTACCAAAACACTCGAAAAATAATGAAAAATTTACCATTATTTTATTTAATGTTGATTGATATAGTTTTCTATTTGGCGGTCTTCTCTCGAAATTAAATTATATTCGAAACTACAGTTTTAATATCAATAAAATAAAAGTGATTATTACTCAATTTATCTTTCCGTAGATTTCGGTAAAAAAGTGTTTTTTTCTACCAAAACACTCGAAAAATAATGAAAAATTTGCACTTTTGTTTATTTAATGTTGATTGATATAGTTTTCTATTTGGCGGGCTTCTCTGGAAATTAAATTATATTCGAAACTACAGTTTTAATATCAATAAAAGTGATTATTAATCTATTTATCTTTCCGTAGATTTCGGTAAAAAAGTGTTAATTTTTCTACCAAAACACTCGAAAAATAATGCAAAATTTGCACTTTTGTTTATTTAATGTTGATTGATATAGTTTTCTATTTGGCGGGCTTCTCTGGAAATTGAATTATATTCGAAACTACAGTTTTAATATCAATAAAATAAAAGTGATTATTAATCTATTTATCTTTCCGTAGATTTCGGTAAAAAAGTGTTTTTTT
>NC_046666.1:108161461-108165904 GCF_010883055.1 Belonocnema kinseyi | reverse complement strand
ATATTGTGTAGACGAGATATTTGTCAATTTGCTATATTTCCCTTCAGCTGAGCAGGTAAGCCGAGAAATATGGTTTGATAAAAATGGTTGAATATTGTCTGTTTCTCTCGTTGGTAAGTTTCTCTTTCTAACATGTCAAAAATTTTACCAACCGAATCCTACCAATTTTCGGGTATGAGGTTGTTTTCATACTTGCCAGGGGGCACTAGACTGTATTTCCGATTTTCTTTTAGATATCACTGCAGTCATTGCCGTGCTCAGCCAAACCTACCGTTTCGCCTTAAGGGTGAGCTAGTCCACTGAAGTGCCGTAGAACTATGGATTAACCTATTGTACTGTTTCTTCTCATTTAAAAAACCTGGTGAAGTATCATTTAAATCCTTTAGCATGAGTACATATACCGTCAGAAGACTTCAGTTAACTCGCATTTGCGAGTATGAAGGAAGATATGCGACCCTCCTTATCGAATACACTCAATCATCCTAGGCTTCAAACCTCTCACACGAACTTAGTCAAAACGAAGCAAACACACAGCGCGAACAAATATCGCAGATGGTAAAAAAGTCCGAATGCTATCCGCGTTCGAAATGGCTTGACATAGATAGAGGCTTACCTCGCAACGAATGCTGTTGGTTTCAGAATCTGATTAAAAAATTGTAATATTTCATCTATGCTCTTTTCACCGAGAGAATAGCCTGCAGACGCGCATCTTTACGTGTTTGGGTGGAGATACTGTCAAAGAAGGAGTTTTCTGGACGAAAGTGTCCAATATTGAAGCAGACACTCAATTTTTTATGATGTTCAGGGAGCGTGCGGGTCAAGCTTCTTTTAAAAAAAGCTTCTATAGCTGCGCAAAGTGGACATAATTTTGTTCGCTCGTAGGTTATTCTCTCGGTGAGCCGAGTGTATGTCTACAGATATCGATATATCTACCTTGATGGGATATCCCCTATAGATATTTAATGTATGCCTTAAGGGTAATTAACTGATAATGAATTAATCTGCTGTGCCAAGTAGCGTCCATTTACAATAAGTCTATTAAAATGCACTTAGATACATTAGATTAACTGGATCTTCCTGTGTAGTTTTTCTCTTGAAAGTACAGTGAGCAAAAAAGAGAAGGGAGTCGATTTGGTTGGTTGTATTCTCATTTTTACCCCCTTTTATATTTTTGCCCAACAAAATAATTTTTGTTTTCTATTTTAGGAAAATTTTCATCTTCTTTCAAATGACAGTAGGAACATTTTATGGTAGTTGTCCAAATTTGGGCTTTGGATTCTTGGTTTTATTTTCAGGAATTCTTTACATTATAGTGAGAAGGTTAAACGCACATATTTCATTACTTGAGAATTTTCCAGGAATTTTTCGCAGGCGCTGTCGTCGAGGGATTTAACCCAGGATATTGTGCTCTGCGGAACCGTTACCGGGAGCAATAACTTACGAGATTTGATGTAAATAGTGCACTTGCTTATTCGCCACCGTGGCAGAAGTTAAAAATATCAAGCAAAGGGAGAGGTGCTTTTTTGTGTAATGAAAGCAATCAATTTCAGTCACTCCTCCCATCGCTGTTTGTTCGCTTACTTTCGCACTTCCTTCCTCAGCTGTAGCCTTCGCTTTCTCCGTGTCATCCCTCGCCCACAAACCACGACCTCCGTTACTTTTTCTTCCCCTTCCATATCAATGCCCGCAACCACTTCTGTAGTCATCATAAAATGCCCTGCTTTGAAGTTACATCGATTTCTGCTTTTTTCAAGGAAGCATAAAATAACTAAATGAGGTTTGTCCCTTGCGCGGAGAGAGCACGCTGGAGAGTGAGATAAAGTTTGAGGCGGATAGAGACTATCAGATTCTGTACTTTGTTCCGCAAACGTGCTGGGGAGATGTAGTTGCAGGGATTCCAGAGTAGCCGACATATTCGATTTTTGGTAAGTCGACGGTGGTTGGAGAGGCAACTGAGGACCTCTTTAAAACAGAAGTAAAGTGTCGTTAATCTTGGGAAAAGGACCCTTACTTTCTCTGAGAACAAACTAGTTAGAAACATGTTCTTGATACAAAAATAAATTCAAACGTATCGCGATAAATCTTTGCCCTTGGGTAATGTTTTCTCATGAAATTAGTGCTGTTTTTACACGACGTTTACTTCGCTACGAAAGGTCAGATATCTTACTCAGCATTCGAAACCTTATAACATCCTCTAAATAAACCCAGAACACAGTTATAACAACAAGCGATCATTTTGACGCCCTATTACATTATGTAAATAAAATTACCGCATTATTTCAAAGTAATATTATATCAATAATGCGTCACAATTTAACTGTTTTATCCACCTACAATTTCAAATTTTTTCACTTGTTCTCTTCAGAAAAAAAATTACGAAATTGTTTTCTAAAACCTCGAAAAAGAAACCATTTTAAAAATTCAACTCCCATTCATGAATAAAAATGGTTAATGCTATTAATTTTGGAAAGACCTGTAATAAACTCACTTAATACTTCCATACCTCCAAATTCACGGGATAACATTCACCTCCCTGGAATTTTTTTCCTAAAGACAAACAATTGAAAAAATTAATGTGAGGTAAATGTAGAAGTGAGCACAGAGAAAAATGGACATTAAGATATATATGTATATTCAATTGTAATATTTACATGAAAAAATAGGTAGCAGTCCCAATTACTCGTGATTGTAGAATGTTCCGCTGACACTTTATTGATTGGCAACTATTTTGCTTGTGAGAGTTAGAACTCGGCTTATTTAAATTATAATGCTGATTGTGAAAGCAACAAGCAAATTAGTTGTGCCAGCCAATAAAGTAGCAGCAGAATATTTTACAAACCAGTGTAGATATTAAAATTTAATTTCCAAATATTAAACCTGGATACTATTTATATTTATAGTATTATTTATAGCTGCATATGAAATGTTCATATCTCGGTATTAATTTTTAATATTGAGATATTACATCTTATTATCTAGACTGTCGTCCCTCGTTGCAAACTACTTTGAAAAAATCATGAAGCTATAATTTTTTGTTTGTTTACCTAATCCCCTTCAAGAGGCCGATGATAACTTTTATTTAACCATTGTTGTGTTGATAATTAGCGAATTAAAAATTAATATATGTAACAAACTGAGTATGATTATGTATGAAGGAGATGTGTGCAAGGTATTTATTATTTAAATAACGCTAGAAACTATATTTTCACTTAGTGGTAGTCAATTTCTAAGCAGTTTTCCTACGGAAGACGCAAAATATCGTGTTACGATTATGATTTGGTTCCGCGTATCCTGGCTTCTTTTATACGAGATTATTTTGCTTTAGAGAAAGTTAAGAATATGTGACAAGTTGAATTAGAAACATTACAAGACTGCCATGATGATAATTGAAAAATGTATATAAGGGATGAGTTTTTTTTTTATTAAAGTTTCAATGCAATTCATTAAAATAATTTGAAAATAATTTTATACAAAAATAACTAAATGAACCCAAAGTATGAATTCAAATTGTTTTAATCAAGCCTTTTTTCACATCTGCCTTGATTAACTGCGAAAATTTTATTTTTTAATTCGGATTAAATAATGCTGCACTGGGAAAAAATTAATAAAGAAAAACATTTATACAGATTAGTCATTTTCGAAAAGCAGATAGTGCACATGAAATGTGAGAGTTTTTTAGGTTATGTTGAAAATCCGACGTTTTCAACTGTTAAAAAAGTCCGCTCTTTTCGGTGTATGCGCAATTAAAGAAGGCGGCACTCCCAATGCCCAAGTGTTAAATATCAACGAACTGAACAGGATCCCTCAAATGAGTTTTTTTAATCTTTCTATAAGAACATGAATATGGGATCTCTAAAATTAGGAGCCTACTATTATGGAATTTTCAGTATACTAGGAGTCATTTGTAACTCAGAAATCATTCTTCGAAATAAAGACAAATCTTCGAAGAAATCCTTCCAACTCTTACAAAATCGTGCTCATTCTCGGAGAATCAGGTGAACTCTTCTTAAGTAAACATACAGTCATTCTTGGGTAAAGCCTGATCTACAATCGCCGCAAATAGCTCGTTGTGGTGCCGCAAGACTCAACGATGCGATGCGGTGTCGTAACGCAAGGAATAGCCGTCTACACTGGTCGCGAGTGGCGCTGTTGCGGCAGCCAATCAGAGCTTACTATCAAATGAACTGTTTTCGCGTCGTGCTTTGAGAGTCAAATATTTTTCGCCTCTACAATGGATCCTCTGACCCGCAATTAGCTCTTTGGAGTTTTTCTTCTTTAACTTTAAGGCCATGTGACGAGAGGGTCACGTAACCAAACCTGGTCTTCGATTTTTCTTTCCCAACTTACCAGGTGTATACATATGAAACTGGTATTTTTTCAAGAAAAAAACACATTTATTTCAAGAGAATGATAACAAATATTTTATTCAAAGTATGCGCCCTC
>NC_046666.1:108149221-108161361 GCF_010883055.1 Belonocnema kinseyi | reverse complement strand
CAATACGCCAATTAGCACAAATGGTAAGTTCCGACAGTGCCTACAAGTGTGCCTAATGGCCGCTAAATGGCAATACCGGTTTCATATGTATACACCTGGTATGTCTAAACGAAATGAGGTATCGCTCTAAAAGTTTTGGAAATGAAAGAGGAGGTAATAAAGTCCATGTCTTTGTTCCGGTGGAAATTTTGAGAAAAATTTTTTTTTAAAGAAAATACCAGTGGAAGTTTTCTTTCCCAACTTACGTCCACACGGAATGAGATATCGTGTTAAAAATTTGGCACGATAAATAGAAGGCATACCAGAATTTGTCACTGGTCCTAAATAATTAGAATAGTGAAAACAGTTTTTTTTTTAATTTCTATTTTGGAGAAATACCGACCGTGCGGTCGTCACACCCTGCCAGCAATTTTCAATGTTGTCAATGGGCTAGTTATGAGGTTTATATTTATCAAAGTGGCACAAAAAAACAAAAATCGCTCACGAATATTATGCACCAATAATGCAAAAACTAATGTTTGCACTTGAAATTCGAATAAACATATTTCGTCTGACATACGTATCAGTCTGGTATCAGTTGTGTCAAAGCAGCACTAGCGCAGCGAGTAGACAACTACGAACTTCTAGGGGTCTGTGGGTAAAACAGATTACATGATTACCGTTATAGAAAGTTGAAAGCGTTAAAAGCATGGGCATATGAAACAAGGGACTAGGCATGCCATTGCGGGGGTGATGCAATGAGGGGGGAAGGTCCGCCACCCTTTGATGTCCCATGACAAACATGGCAGCGCCCACAAGTTTATATTTTCATGCACAGTTTGTCGGCAAAAATGCTCGTGCGCATAATCAAATGGCACATCGTAAGATAGCGGCTCTCCCCACTCATGGGATTCCCCCCCCCTTCCGTGGATTCAACCCCGCTCGCCAACTTAGGATGGCATGCCTAGTCCCGTGTTTCCAATGTCCATGGTTAAAAGTCAAACTTCTGCTGTAAAACCTAAATGTGTCCGTCGATAATCATTATTTGCATAAATAAACTTTTTTCTTCCTCCAACTCTTTGCAAGGCCACAAACGATCCTTTAATATTTATTAACATTTCCCGAAAAAAATTTCCGCGTTATTTAAACTTTTATTTTTCAATATGGGTGAAAAAATATTGATCTTAGGGCTGACTTAATCAGCTGTTACACTCATCACATGGCCTTAAATGCTTTTAAATGTTTCTCACATAACACACCAAACAAAAAAAAATCCAGACAAATGAAAAACAAAATCACTCGAACTCAGTGTCGACGATGCCACAAACGTGTGGTTGTACGGGGTTATGTGATGAAACACTCTGATTGGTCCTCTGACATTCAAGGCGAAAATTTGTGTTGAACCAATTTTTTGCTCTCGGTTACTTGCGGCGCGCCGCTTGCTTGAGGTGCCGCAACGGACTGTTTGCGACGATTGCACACCAGGCTTAAGCCAGGTTCAATCGTATTCTGGAGTCTGGAGAACTCAGAGCTCATTCAGCCAAGCCTCTCCCGTTGCCGAGCACAGCGGCCGGTCGCTTGCTTAGCCGCACGACCTTTTTCATTGTTGGCAGATTAGATACGCTTGACCGGTTTCTCCGAATTGACCGAAAAACAATTTAAAAACTCTTTCAGTATTCTTTCAACTCATTCTGAACTCTTTCCGACCTTCACGTATTCTCTGAATTCATCCGTATTCTCGGCGTACTCTCTTCACTCTTAAGGTACTCTTTCCATTCTCGCTAACTCTGACGCACTCTGACTCGTTCCACTCCACTTAGCGCAACTCTGAGTTCATTTTGAATCAAGATCACACACTCTTCGAAATCCCGGTATTCTTGCACTCATCGTAACTCAGTGAATAGCCCCTCGTGAGCGGCTTTTGTTACAGTGTCTCCAGAACGTGGGATTTTTCGGCCCCCACCACTCTTCCATCTGGGAGCGACACATACAAACGTAGCGTGTCGGTGAGTCGGCTCTGTTAAATGCTGCGAAGCCCAGCCTTTGTAAAGCCGAAAATGCACGAGCTGGAACCCCCCGACCTCACGAATGACGATCCAGCTGCTCCTCAAATTTATTCAGTTTTTGAAATCCCGAGTTACCTTAGAACCATTAGGCTTATTGCGAAGAGGAAAATATAATTTACTTTATGTAAATAGATATAAGGGACAAGACTTCTGGGTCTAAAATGTTTCAAATTTAGTGCTGCATGCCTTAGTCATATTTTCAGTAAACAATGGATTTTTAACAAATAAAAAACAAATTTTCGACAGAATAGTTTATTGTTTCAACCTAATAAATTACTTTTAAAAATACATTTTTTAACTTAAACATTACAGTTTATACTGAAGTTTGCACTTGAAAAAATTAATTTTTAAACCCAAATAAATGCGAATTTTCAACAAAAGAAATTAAATTTTATCTAAAACAAATAAATTTTTAAAGAAGAATTATTCACTAACAAAGAAGAAAAATTTATAACGAAAAAGAAAATTTTTCAAGAAGACAAAGTGTCAACCAAATTGTTCAATTTTCATCTACAGAAACGAATTTTAAACTAAAAAAAATAAGTGTTCTATCAAAAATAGACTAGTTAAATTTTCAGACAAAAAATGAAATTTTCAACGAATAAAATTAATTTTCCACTAAAATTATAATGTTTCAACGAAAAATTGAATAGATAAATTTTCATGTATGTATTTTCAGTTGAAAAATAATTATCAACCCAAAAAATCAAAGTTTCAACAAAATATTTCAATTTCCAAGCAAAAAATTAAATTTGCAAACAAATAATTTAATTTTCAAACCAATAACTTTCTACCGAAAACAGAAATTCAAAAGTTTCAAAATCAATTTTAAAACAACAATTTTTGTTAACAAAATAGATAAATTTTGAACGAAAAACGGTTACATTATCAGTTTAAAAAATTAATTTACAACCAACAATTTTTCAACAAAATAGTTTAATTTTCAAAAAAATAGATGAACTTTAAACCATTTTATACCAGAATAAAAGGAGTTTCACCAAAAAATGTATTTTCATTAATAGAAATGAATTCTTGATCAAAATAGATGAATTTTTAAACAAGAAGAATAATTTTCTAACAAAAAAGAAGAATTTTTGACTGAGAAAGGTCAATTTCCTAACAAAAAAATTCAACCAAAAATGATACAGTTAAATTTTTAGTATAAGAAAATGTTTTTTCAACAACAAAAAAATCGAATTTTCAACAAAACAGTAAAATTATTGACCAAAATAGTTATTTTAAAAAAATTTTAATTCAAAATAGTTTAATTTTTGATGGAAGAAATGAATTCTCAACTGAAAAATATTTAAAAAAGCAATCGAATTTACAGCAGAATAGTTCAATTTTTAAAGATATAGTTAGATTTTCATTTTAAAAATTATTTTTTAACCAAAAATGGTATGGAATGAATTGTGAGAGAAAATTAAAAAAAAGATCACAATTTTTAAAAATTATTATTATTATTATTAATTATTATAATTATTTTGTTGCACCATTTTTTGTTATGTTTATGTTGGTTTGTAAAATTTTCTTTCAAATTTTAGTAAATTTACGCGATATTCAGAAATTTTGAAACGTACTTTAAAAAAAAATTCAAAAAGATTTTGAAACACATCCAACGATTTCCTAAAATTTAAAAGCAGAGTGTAGAAGATTTAAGGGAATTTCGAAAGATTTCAATGAGATCAAATTTTTTTTTTTATTCCTGTGAAAAATTTAGAAGATTATATAAGTCAAGTTTTTTACAACTTGAATGCTTTTTTAAAATTTTAAGAAAAATTTAGTAAGTTAACCATATTTTCTTAGAATTTATTTTGTTTTAAACGTATTAGAAATATTTAAAAACTTCAAACAATTTCTCAAAATTGATCAATTATTCGTTGATATCTTCCAAACTTCTAAATGCCCTTCATATCTTTTAAAAAGACTCGAATTTCTCTGATATTTTTTTAAATCCAATATAATGAAAAAATGTACAGCCCTCTAGGTTCTTTTTTGATACATATCTTTTCATGCTACATTAGGCATGTATATTTTAATCTGTTTTACGATTAGTGAAAAATCATATGCTAAAAAACGATAAGAGAAATATTTATTTCTTCAACTATAACTATAATTTGAAAGGCGATTCTTCAAAGTATTTTACTAACTAATGGATATATTTTTATAATTTTATTCCTGAAATCTATTCCCTAAGGTCAAACATGGTACACAAATATCGTAAAATTTAAAAAACACTAACTATTTACAGGAATTTTTGTAATAAAAATCAATGTGTACCATATTCACATAATTTTTGGCAATATTTATAAAAGTATTATTATTTTAAATTAAAAAAATTTATGTATAGAGAGTACAGTTTTTATTTTAAATTTCACGACGGTCAAGGAAAAATAATCTAAAAATATGTTCATTAGTTATTAAAATGCTAGAAAGACTGACCTTTACAATTTTTTTTATAATCATGAGATATTTCTTCATAAAATAAATTTTGTTGGATTTATTTTACAATTATTTACAATCAATTTCCAATTACCATTCTTTTACAATTAAAATAAAATTGTGAAAGCTAAATTTTGTAATTTTGAGATAAGTATTTTAAGGCATTAAAAATTTTGGAAAGATTTCATATACAATAAGATAAGTATTATCAGTTTGTTTATAAATTTAGATGTAAATAACTATCATAAGATTTTTAATAAAATTTAAAAAAAAAGAGATATTCGAATATATCCGATGTATCAGAAAAGATCCTAGGAGATTTTAAAGACATTTTATTTTTATTTTATAGGATTTTTAAAAATATTAGGAAAATTGCTTATCTATTTAAAACGTTTTGAATTCTTTGAGATATTGGTACCTATCTCGAGTTTTTATCAACAATTAAAATAATTATTCAAAATGTAGAAACAAATTTCCTTATAATCTTTGAAATTTTAGAAAATGGTTTGATGTTTTTATAAAAATCTGCTTGAATTTTTTTTAAAGTACATTTTTTCAAATTTTGTCAGAACTTCCAATATCTAATCTTTAAAAATTATTCAAATTTTTACTAATTTTTTTTGAATTCTTCAAAATTAGAAAAAATAAACTTTAAAATTGTTCAGATGCTTAGGGAATATTTAAAATCTTTTGCAATGTATTGAAATGTGTTAAAATAATCTTTACAAATTACTTGTTGAAAATAAACAATTATTTTCATTATTTCTTTAAAAATCTTTACAAGTTTTAATTATTTTCGAATCGTTTCAATTTTTTGAATATCTCTTAAACTTACTCAAATTTGAAAGAACTATGTTCCTTAATTTTTCTAAAGCTAAGTAATATGAAAAAATTACAACACTTTGCTTCAAAAGATTTTATGTACTTTTTAGACATTTCACGAAATAATAAAAAATGCTTGGCAATCTTTTTTCAATTTTCTGTTATTCATTCCAAATTCATTCCAAAACAATTATTTAAATTTTTTCCCAAGGAGTTTCTTTCATTATCTTTCATTATCTGAAAGTCCTTCGTTTATCGACTTTTATGACTATTTTTTCATTTTACATACATATCCATTATATCTTATCAAAATTTAATATGAAAGGCTTAAATGTTAAGTATATTTAAATACTACAATTTTTAATGTTTCCAAATTTTTAGAAATAATTCAACAAATTTTATGTGTAATTAAAATAAACTTTTTTCAAATCTCATTTAACTTATTTCAAGTTATCTTTTCTGAATTTTCAAAATTTATGTAATTACTTATTCTGATTGGAAATAATTGAACCTCTTGCGATTAAAAACGGGGATTCTGCTTGAGAAGAAATGTGCTGAAATTAATTTTTTTTTTAAATAATTCGAATTTTAATTTTAAAGACTGATATTTGTGCATAATTTCCAGGCGCATATTTTGTTATTCTTCTACAAGAATTTTGAGGTTCTTCAGTTTTTTAAATCAGTTTATTCTACGTTTCTAAAACTCCTCTGAAGTTTAAATTCCTTTTTAATCTCATCAATTCTACTCAATATTTATTGAATTTATTCGATTATTTGATTATGTGCACGAGCATTTTTGCCGACAAACTGTGCATGAAAATATAAACATGCGGGCACTGCCATGTTTGCCGCGTGACATCAAAAGGTGGCGGACCTCCCCCCTCATTGCATCACCCGCGCAATGGCATGCCTAGTCCCTTGTTTCATATGTCCATGCTTTTAACGCTTTTAACTTTCTCTGACGGTAATCATGTAATCTGTTTTACCCACAGACCCCAAGTAGTTCGAAGTTGTCCACTCGCCGCGCTAGTGCTGCTTTGACACAGCTACTACCAGACTGATACGTATGTCAGACCAAATATGTTTATTTGCATTTTAAGTGCAAACATTAGTTTTTGCATTATTTGTGCATAATGTTCGTGAGCTATTTTTGTTGTTTTGCCCCACTTTGATCAATATAAACCTCATAACTAGCCCATTGACAACATTGCAAATTGCTTACAGGGTTTGACGACAGCACGGTCGGTATTTCTCTGAAATAGTAATTAAAAAAAAAAACTTTTTTCACTATTCGAATTATTTAGGAGCAGACACACATTCTTGCATGCCTTCTACTTATCGTGCCAAGTTTTTAACACCATATCTCATTCCGTGTGGACGTAAGTTGGGAAAGAAAACATCTACTGGTATTTTCTTAAAAAAAAAAAATTTTCTTAAAATTTCCACCCGAACAAAGCAAAGACATAGACTTTATTACCTCCTTTTTCATTTGCCAAACTTTCAGAGCGATACCTCATTTCCTTTATACGTAAGTTGGGAAAGAAAAATTGAAGAACAGGTTTGGTCACGTGACCCTCTCGTCACATGGCCTTAAAGCACATTTTTCAAAATAAAAAATAATTAAAAATTTTTACACGATAAATATGTAAATAATTCATTTTTTATAATCTTGTCAGGTCTTCTGGTCTTTAAAAATCATTCAAATTATTCCTGACTTTTTTTTTATTTTGCAAAATTAAGAAAAATTGCCTTTACAATTTTTCAGATACTTTGACAATTTTTGACGTCTTTTGGAATGATTTGAAATGCTTTAAAATAATCTCCTCAATATAATTTTTCGAAATAAAAAATTATTTTAATTATTTCTAGGAACCTTAACTAATTTTTTTCATTTTCGTGAAAACTTACAAAATCTTAAACTTACTCAAATTTGAAAGTAGATTTTTAAACCAACAAATAATTTTAAAAATTGTGTAACAAAATTGCATAAGAAGGCCTAATAAGAATTATGTTCCTTAATTCAAGATGTGAAAAAATTGACTCATAATCTTTTAAATTTTTCCCAGGAATTTTAAGAAAAATAGTTTTACTTCCTTGAATTCTTTCGGAATTCCTTTAAAGTTTCTAAAGTTTATGTTTGAATTCTTTAAAAATCTAAGTTTCTAACAGACTTTGAATTTAAAATTCTATTTGAATCTCTTTTATTCTTGTTAATATTTCTTGCATTAGGAAATCCTTTCAAATGTTTAAAAACCTTTTTTAATATTATCATAAAGTACGGTTTTTCAAATAAAAAGTCATTACAAATTTTCGTACCAATCTTGAGAAAGTTCTGTTTCTAATCTTGTCGGACTTCTAATCATTAAAAACTATTAAAAGTTTTCCTGATTTTCTCTGAAATTCGGCTAAATGAAAAAGATTGCCTTAAAATCTTCATATTATTTATTGACGATTTTAAACATAATTTAAAATGTGTTGGAATTTTTTTAAATCAATTTTTCAAAATAAAAAATTATATTAATTATTCGTAGAAACCTAAAGGAATTTTTTTCATTTTCGTGAAATCTTAAAAAACTCTCTAAAAAATCTTTACAAATTTTAATTATTTTCTAGTCGTTTCAAAATTCCCGAATATCTCTGAAACTTACGCAAATTTGGAAGCACATTTTTTAAATGAAAATAAATTTTTAAGAAAATGTGCAACAAAATTGCGCAAGAGGGCTTGGTAAGAATTAATTTCCTTATTTGTTTCTAAAATTATAGAACATAACAAAATTGCCTGAACTTTCATTCTCTTGGCACCCTGCGAAATTCAGTTTACTTATAAACTCCTCCAAATAGCCAGTTAGCTACCGAAAACTAATCGTGAAACCGGGGGGGGGGGGGGGGGGGGGGGGGGGGGGCTCGGACTCGTGCTCGTGTATTTTCGGCTCTACAGGAGGGGCTGTCCTACGCAACATGTAGCAGAGCCGACTCAACGACACGCTACCTTTGAATGTGTCGCTCCCGGATCGGGGTGTGGCGGGGGCCGATAAATCCCACGTTCAGGAGACACTGTTTTGTTACAATGTGCGTGCATGCGAAGTAGGGATCGTCAGCACCTTTTTCCGTCGACGTTTGAGGAGTACAAAAATGAGAAATCTAAGCTCGCTCGGCAAGTTAAAACTTTCAACAATTGATTAATGAAATTACTAAAATGAATTGCACTTTCAATCATTTTTATCCTCCTGTGCACGTCCTGAGATAGCATTTGTACAACTATACACGTGCAGTGTGGTGCGAAAGGTCATCGAAAAATTTTTGCAATCCTCAAAGTGGTTTATCCCAATTATTTTTTCATCAACTAAATGCTCTCGGCGATGATATTCGCACATCCCCAGGAAACTACCCCAGTGGATACAGACGCCGGAAATTGTCTCTAGGTGTATTAGGAATATTTTTACATCACATACGTGCGAAAATCTGAGGAATTAGGGTAGGGTTTTGGAATATTATATCTCAGGTTAGTAAGTTCATACAAAATCATGAAGACGTTGACTATATTATGGAAAGTTTGCTAAAGGTAATTTTGTATTTCCACCTGTTGGTATAGGTAGAAGATAAATATCACCCTTAGTAGGACGCAAAATGTATGTTATTACAGGTTTGCACAGGTAAACAGTAAATATTATCGTGATTTGGGCGTAAAACTGTCATTCTACACAGACACAAGGCATTATATACATTTTCCTTAGATCTTTGTTATTTAGAAAGCGAGGTACTCATTTGGTCTTACATCAAAATTTCACATATATTCCTGGAATTTCGAAAATAGCTTTCAAAATAATACCTCAATACTGCCTTATCAAAGACTCATATAATGCGAAAAGCAGACTAGCACAATACGCCGTTACCAGCGTCCCTACTGGCCGAAAGTGTTTAGTCGCCATTTGAAAAACAGATGTATTTGCAAAGTTAACGGTGAATTTCAAGGTGAATTTCCTCGTCTTTTCGAACTATTATACGTTTTTAATCTAACCGCGAAAAAAATTACTCGGTTGTTTGATACCTGTAGAGAGCCAAAAGAGTTCGTTTAGAGCGCTCTTGAAAAGAACATGGAGGCGCATTCACAAACCAAACGCTTGCAAAGTACGGCTGGTAAGTTAGGGATCGATTTACAGTTATCGACCGATGACCTAAGATGAAAAGTTTCTGGCATATGAATATACCTTTATGTTGGCAACTTTCCTATACATAACCTGAAAATGATATTTATCAAGTAATTATATCTATTTCAATTGCTGTTAAATTTCGTAATTTAATAATCTTCATTAAGTTATGTCCATCAGAGTTCGATTTCATGTGTGCTTTAAGGTAAAAATTATGTTATCATTTAAACAAAATATCAAAGTGGGCAAAGCGAAAAATATGTTTTTATAAATAGGCTCAATTAACATTGGGATCCTTTAAGACACCAACTAAGGTATCATTTCGAGCTTTAGGGTTTTAGGTTCATTTTTAGAGCTCCTTTGGAACCAAAAATGGGGGTTCTGATGCCAACCCCAGTTTTTTCTGAGCAGGCTGTTTTGGATGTAAACATGTAACCTGTTGCTATTTGCAAGCAGACGACAAGTTACTAAGCCCTTCGAGGTAAAACATAGACAATTACCCAGGTAGAAATACACCACCGGCACAGTGCAGCCTGCCGGAGTTCCAGTACTGGCCCAGTACTATATCAGTACTGGATTGTAATTCTTGGCGGTACTGGCGTGCCAGCATAGGCGCCATACCGACTGCCAGTACGGGGCAGTGCTGGCAAACCACTAGCGTACTAAAATGCCGGTGGTTACCACCAAACCGAAAAAATGCTGGAAAATAGTTATTGGTGATAATAGTGCCCGTTTTTCATATTCTGACGAATTATTAAAGTCCGGTTTGCAGACGAAATTTGTGAATCAGCATCTGTGGACACGCACGACTCTTCTCTAAAAAATGAAGTCAGCGTAAACTATTTCTTTAAAAGTTGAATTTTTTGCGCTAAATTGAAGAGCCTTTCAGCCGTATCCTTGTATTTAGAATCAGATGTCCTACTCTCGTTAAAATTTGAGATTTCTTCATCACTTAGGCCACTCTGACATAATTTCTTATCTACTAATTTTCACGCTTTCAAGTACTTATCACTAGAATAAGCAAATTGTTTTTAAACATCTATATCACTATTTTAGCAACTTCTTACGAAAACATAAAATGTAAATTTTTGGATCAGCTATATCTCTGGATAGAGCTTAAAAATCTTTTTCTTGAAAAAAAATGTTTTCACGTTAATTAAATATACCATTTCTCGTTATTTTAAAACATCTCAACACTACTGCGCCGGTGGTGAACTCCGGCACACTACCGGCATTTCCACCTGGGTATCGTCACAATGTGGGTGAACACAGATAAATACCCGAGATTTCAGGGCAAAGATTAGCCTCCTCGGGTAATTTTTGTCGTAGGTCGTATACAAAATTTTATAAAATGGTTAATCAGCATGTAAAAATGCAGATACTGCCGAAATTCAGAAGCGTTTCTAGGGAAAAAGGAAATAACTCAAATTGCTCCCTTTCTACCGGAAAACGGCGACCTGCAAGACGTTTATTTCCCGAAACTGCATTGTGAGCAAGCGATATATATTTTTAAAAAATAGCACTAACTATAAATAATAGACATCTACAAGCTCCATTTTTCTGAGAACTCGATGCCGGGAAACACGGCAACTTCTAAGTAAAAAAGATAGGAAGTACAATTCTAGGCGTTTTAACAACATGAAATAAATAGCAATTTCGTCAGAGAAGGGTCATTTGAAGAGGTTACGTATTTTTGTGGTGGTTTTGTTGTTGCGGTTGGTGTCAGGTTCCCAATACCCCCTAAGTAAAGGGTATAGAAATACATGGTAGCGAGAGTAGAATGCTGAGACCAGCACGTGCTGCCACGTGACGTTCCAGACTCTAAGAGTGTTTACACCCTTATGATCTATCTCCTGTCGGTGAATTGTATAATACATATAATTATAATAGTTAATTTATTATAAGCCGTGACAAGAAATGTAAAAAGAATAATTTATATACGAAAAAAGCAAGATAGTATAACCTATGACTAAGTTATGGCGGAGATGGTAAAGCTCGTTAAAAAAAATCAAAAAATTTCTACAATATCCTAAAATATAAAAAAAAAACACTTTTACTTACACAAAGAAACTGTTCGTTGCAAAGTTTGGTATTATAATATTTATTTTTTATACTTTTTTCATATCAATGATAAATTTACTCCAAACTTAAAAATCAACGTTCAGAGTTGGAATGCCTAATATTTTCGATAAGAAAAATGAAAATTAGAAAAACTGATATTTACAAAAATAAATAATAAATCTGTAGTTGCAATAACTTGCAGTTTAAATAACATAAGTTGCAAAATGTCGTAGAAAAAATATTATTGTCAATAGTACTGTGCAATGAGAAGAAAAATACTTGAATACCGTGCTTTGAAAAAATTTCTATATAACATAGAAAATTCACTGCGGAATGGCGTAATACGCTCCAAGTTTCATAAGGTTGATCAAATTCCTCAACTCATAACTTCATTTAACACGAGAAAATGTAACTGTTCTTCTGCGCTGTATGGAAAAAATGTATCCGTAAAAAAGTAACGAACTTGTTGCTACCCAATGGGAAATGCCTGCATTAAGCCGTAATCTACATCTGGCGCAGTACCGAGCCAGTGCTCTTGTCAACGTCCAGCCAAGTCTTGGCGGACCAGTGCTGGAGCAGTATTGGGTGAATTGGCCATGCCAACATCTAACCAAGACTTGGC
>NC_046666.1:108146799-108149121 GCF_010883055.1 Belonocnema kinseyi | reverse complement strand
CCGGTGGGAACTCGGTCAGATCCCGGCCGGGCAATTAACAAAATATTATCCCGGTTTGACCTGGTCAGATTCTGGCCAGAAACCTTCTTCTGGTCGGGTCAATCCGGGCAATTTCTACACGGGTAAATCCAACAAACAATTGTTAATTACCCATGCAGATAAAAGCAATATTACTGTAAATCTTAATAAGGAATCATATTTTAAAAAAAGGCATAATCTATTAAATGACAAAACATCATATCAAAAACTAGATTTGAACCCTGAGAAAGAACTTAAAAAGAAATTTTAAAGTTGTTGGATTCATGGCGAACTGAAGGTTACTTAGGTGATAATCATATACGTTCTGATATTCTAGTTCATGATACTAATAGAATTGATGGTTTACTGAAGGTTCGTAAACCTAATTGTCCGCTTCGACCTGTGGTCTCTTTCATAAATTATCCGACATAAAATGGCTAATTTATTTAATAATATTCTAAACAAATCTTTAACATTACATAAAACTCAAGTAAAAAAATTCATTTAAATTTGAAAATATACTTATTAAAAAAACAATTCCACCTGATCATATTATGTTTTCTCTAGATGAATCATCTTTATTCACTAATATTCCAATTGTTCTATGAATTAATAGTATCTTAAGTAGAGGGATTGACATAAACATGTTTACAGATTTACATTTAAACAAATTTGAAGAAGGAATACAATTTTTAATGGCACAAACCATTTTTAAATTCAATAATAATTTGGAATCTTTTGCCATACAAAATTTAGATTTTTCGATACATAAATTTTTCAGATATGTTGATGACATTTTCATTATTTGACTGGAAAATAAATTAAAATATGTCATAAATCAATCGAATTCTTATCATCCTAGACTTAAATTTACACATGAGATTGAAGTTAGTAATTCTATTTCTTTTTTTAATTGCAATGTTATAAAAACTGATTCAGGTAGGATTATTACCAATTGGTATCGAAAAGATACTGATTTTGGGAGATTCTTAAACTTTTTTTCTAACCATCCAATTGAAAATAAAATTTCTATAGTAAAAGGTCTTGTTGATACATCGTTTAAACTATCACTTGAATCTTTTCATGAATCAAACATTGAATTTATTTAAAAACCTCTTTTTCTATATAATTACCCAACAGAATTTAATCTAAACACATATAACACCAAAATCAAAACAATAAAGATTCTCTAATGAAAGAAAGAAATGCAAATACTGATACTAATTTGGTTTACAAACCTTCTGTTTCTATTTCCTTCCATGGTTAGTGGCCTTTTGAATTAAAAGAATATTGAATGATTTTAATATCACAACTTTTAGATTTGATTCAAAACTAGATAAACTTATAAAATTAGGGAAAGATTCTTTAGATAATTTTCAACTTACTGATGCAGTATATAAAGTACAATGCTTAATTTGTGATAAATGTTACATAGGTCAAACTGGTAAATTACTTTCTACTAGAATAAAATACACCATGGTAATTTTAGACAAAATCCTAAGAACCATAAAGTCATAGCCAAACACTAGGTTGAAACTATGGGCACAAAATAAATTGGGGAAATGTTACTGTTTTACACATCGAACCTAACAAGTTTAAAAGATTAGTAGCAGAAATGTTCTTTATTAAGAAGAATGGTGATAATTGTTTACATATAATTTCAGATCTGAATAATTATAGTCATGTGCATAATATAACTTTAAATGCCTTAATTTAAAAAGCAATTATCATTTTTTATTTATTTTTTATCATAATTTATTACACGAAAATGAAAATATAAAAATCAAATATATATCATTTGTTAATTTCATATAACTTTTACAATTAAACATTTATTTTTTAATTTATATATTTCTCTATTGTTTATTCTTTAATGATTATTACTGTTTTTACATGATCAAATCTAAAATGAAATAATTAATTGATGATTAATTTGATTATTTAATAACTTAACTTCAATTAAATTCGTATCTTGAAGTAACTTTTGTAAATTGTATTTTAAAGTGAATAAGTTAATTAAAAAGAAGAATTTAGTCGACGAATTTAAGGTTATTACTTTATTTTTTAATATTTGACGAGATTTGAAGGCATCAAAAAACTTTGTATTTTCACGCATTCTGTTTTAATGACATTAATATATATATAATATAAATATAATATAATAATATAAATATAATATATATAGGTTCGGTTTTGATTCCACTAGAATCAAACCGAAGGGCCTATGACAAAGCCACCGAACGCGTCCTCGGGTTGCGGATAGAGGGTCCCTATACCAAGGGTTTCTGCTGAATATGGTTACAA
>NC_046666.1:108143261-108146699 GCF_010883055.1 Belonocnema kinseyi | reverse complement strand
CGTAAATCATGAAAAAAGTTAGTCGCTGGTTCTCTGAAGCTTCTGATGGAGAAGGTGGAAAAAAGGAGCCTCTCTCAAGAACAGCCATGTCAGGATAGTGTAGGAGATTTCTACAGATTCTGTGTGGAATTTCATATCGATATTTTCACTGTAAGACGTAAGGTTTAATTGAGTTTTTATACATTCTTTGCAGCCAAAGTCATTTTTGTTGAATTCATAATAAGTGTATAGAGATTCATACACGGTAAAAAACATTAAGCTGTGACAGGGATATTATTCCTTATTATAGCCAAACATTTAGCTGAAAACGAACGAAGGAATTTAGAAAGATCCCTGGATCAGCGAAAATGAATATCCTTGACCATTTTCCATATACCAGGGATATCGTATAGTCAAACCCCTAATAAGTATAGCTATAATAGGGATATTAAGAATAGGTGTCTGAAGCAATTATCGGAAGAGCGCCGTTGCATTATGGGAGCAGCGAAATAAAATGGCGACGGTCTAATCGGGAGCAGTGACAGTTGAGATTTACTTTGGACAGTTAAACGCTTTTTACCACTTAAAATGTGCGCGATTGCTAATATTGAATGGAGTTTATGATGCAGTAATAATAATTTACATTTGTTTCGATTGTAGGCGATAACTATATTAAAATATAAAGAAACGCGAGAAAAACAACAAACTTGACCTCCAAATGCATTACACGGATTTCAGGGAAATTCATTTTCGCGATACCAGACGAAAAATAGGCTACTGTAAGTTAATATATTTCTATAACAACTAAATTTTTTTCCTAATCTGAAGATATTACAATTATACATAATCTCTCGAAAATAATAAACTTTCGAACTTAGCAATTTTGTCCAAATTCCTGATTTACGAGAACAATTAACATAAAGTAATTAAATGTGTAAGTCTTCTGACTAAACGTTTTACCTAATCCAAGCGTACACTTTCTTTGAGTTTAATATATTCTCTATTCACTCGTTCGCCTCAAGAATTTTTTTTCGTGTACGCAAAATAATGCTACACGGTAAAAAAAATTGAGTTGTGACAGGGATATTATTCCTTATTATAGCTAAACATTTAGCTGAAAACGAACGAAGGAATTAAGGAAGATCTCTGGATCAGCGAAAATAAATATCCTTGACCATTGTCTATATACCAGGGATATCGATAGTCAAACCCCTGATAAGTATGGATATAATAGGGATATGAAGAATAGGTGTCTGAAGGAATTATCGGAAGAGCGCCGGTGCATTGTGGGAGCAGCGAAATAAAATGGCGACGGTCTAATCGGGAGCAGTGACAGTTCAGATTCACTTTGGACAATTAAACGGTTTTTGCCACTTAAAATGTGCGCGAATGTTAATATTAAATAGAGTTTATGATGTGGTAATAATAATTTACAATTGTTTCGATTGTAGGCGATAACTATATTGAAATATCAAGAAACGTGATAAAAACAACAAACTGGACCTCCAAATGCATTATACGGATTTCAGGAAAATTCATTTTTGCGATATCAGACGAAAGATTGACTAGTGTAAGTTAAAATATTTCTAAAACTACTAAATTTTTTTTCTAATCTACAGATAACAAAATTATACATAATCTGTCGAAAATAATAAACTCTCCAACTTAGCAATTTTGTCCAAATTACTGATTTACGAGAATAAATTACATAAAGTAACTAAATCTTTAATTCTTCTAATTAAACGTTTTACCTAATCTAAGAGGACACTTTCTTTGAGTTTAATATATTCTTGATTCACTCGTTAGCCTCAAGAATTTTTTTCCGTGTAATGTATCATTTAAGCGATATTATAGTGCACACATCTTATTTAAGCCTCTTCTTTTTATAAATTTAAATTAGCGTCGGCTTAACTCTGTCTAATCTTCATGTCTAGTGCTGTGCCAGTACTGCCCGTCAGCACTGATGCGGTTCTGAAAGCCAGTACCGAACATAGTTATCATCCCGAGGTCCTGCCAGCACTGCGCCAGTATTGGCAGTCCGTATTGCGCTGACGCTATGCCAATCCTGGTGCAGTACTGCGCCAGTAGCAAATTTCCCATTGGGTAGGTCTCGGATACGGGATAAAAAAAAATTAACATTAATTCCGCATTTCTATGAAAAATGTATGGATAAATTTTAAAATTTTTTACGAACAGTTCCCGATGACTTTAAGTCTACATTTTTTCCGTGTTCAGACCCGTATTCGATTTCCATTATTGTACAATGCACATGGAAAGAATGTCCTTTCTATTTTTTTTTCGTAAAATTCAAAATCTTTTCTAGGGTTTGTAGAAACTCTTTTTCCATGTAAGTACAATTATGTAATCATTTCTTATTAGATTTCAAAAGACTTAGTAATTTCACAATTTAATATTAACAACAGTAAATTTTGCAATAATGACGGTATGCCCTAGCTTGATATTGCCCTATTGTAAAAATAAATATTATATATCCAATTTATTATATCTAAAGAGTTGAATGCTCTCGCAGTTTTGTATAAAATAAACCCAGGATGAAGCAAATTTGTCTTTTTTTAAAAGTAGATATTGAACAAATAGTGTAAATTTCAATGTTTTCATAAACTTTCAATATCTTTCAATAACTTCCATAATAATCCATATTTTTTAAGTTTTTGGGCTGATCCCCGTGTAGGAATCTAATCGGCGATTCGGCCGGGTCCCGGCCTGATAGCCCCGGTTAATGGTGTTCTTTTATTCTAGCAGAAAGTAATCTACCAGTTTGACCTGTGCAACATTTTTTACAAAATATAAGCATTCTATTTTATATATTACATCAGTAAGTTGAAAATTATCCATTTCAAAATTTTAAATAAAAGTTTTAACAATGTTAATATAAATTTAAGGAACTCTTTACCAAGTAATGTATATATTAAAATTTTATCAAATCAATTTAATAGTAAAAAACAAACAAACATAAATAACAAACAAAGATTTAATCAAAAATTCATTTGTCAATAGCAATTCTCATGCAACTTTAAACATAAATAAATATGTAGATATATTTAATTCAGGCAATGCTGGTCCTTAGATTACAAATTATAGTATAACGTAACAATACTTGAAGAGATTTACGATGTTCTAAGATTAGGTAATAAGTTTAGCTCTTCCTTTTTAACTAACAAACGAAAAATAATTTTAGATTTTTAAATAAAAGTTTTAACAATGTTAAAATAAATTTAAGGAACTCTTTGCCAAGTAATGTATAGTCTGTCAAGTTAAAGCGTGGGTGGCTTTACTCGTAGTCGGTAAGGTGTATCGACATGATTTTGGTGTCAAAATATTAAGAAGAGCTCCCTTTTTCATGCTTTTTGATTTAACATTCAGTTCGCTTTCAATTCTCATCTTGTTACCACGTTACAAAAAATGAGTTCCGTATACGCTTCGCGCTTCGAGGCTGTG
>NC_046666.1:108141944-108143161 GCF_010883055.1 Belonocnema kinseyi | reverse complement strand
TTACATTGAATCAATGTTTGTAGTTAATATATTTATTATTATGAATGCAGTTCTTAAATTGAAATTTGAACATCTTTTTACAGGTGGAAATAAGTGCTGACAAAGATTCTTATCCCTATCAGTTGGTAGAATATGTTCGTTGTAATGAAAAAGCTCCAGTAAAATGCGACCGAGGAGCCCAGTCAAAACCCGGTCGGATTCCGACCGGGTTACCCTATTTGTATTCGGGATCCGATCGGGTAACCCGGCCGGGATCCAACCAGCGCAGCGTGACGAAACCAACTATAATCCGACCGGGCAGCCTGCCCAGATTCCGGATACAAGCAGGGTAACCCTGCCGGAATCCGGCCGGAACCCGGACATAATTTCTACACGGGTAATAGAAGATTTTGTTTTTTACAAACTTTGCGAAAAGACTCTATCAATCTGAGAAATTGTATTACTATGTAAAATTTGTTGCGCTGCATTAAGCATTCTATGTCTTAACAAATCACGATCGTCTGTGTTGTTAATTAATCAAATGACTGACTCTATATATTTGACAATATCTAAAATTATTTTTCGTTTGTTAGTTAAAAAGGAAGAAATAAACTTATTATCTAATCTTAAAACATCGTTTATCTCTTCAAGTATTGTTACGTTATACTATAAATTGTAATCCAAGGACCAGTATTGCCTGAATTAATTATATCTACATGTTTATTTATGTTTAAAGTTGCATGAGAATTGCTATTAACAAATAAATTTTTGATCAAATCTTTGTTTGTTATTTATGTTTGTTTGTTTTTTACTATTCAATTGATTTTCTAAAATTCTAGTATATACAGTCTGTCAAGTTAAAGCGTGGGTGGCTTTACTCGCAGTCGGTAAGGTGTATCGACATGATTTTGGTGTCAAAATATTAAGAAGAGCTCCCTCTTTCATGCTTTTTGATTTAACATTCAGTTTGCTTTCAATTCTCATCTTGTTATGTAGGTGAATAGGTGCAATCTCCCAAACCCATGTTTCGAGAAACAACCCCAGAGATACACTTTTACCGGATGTTTTACAGTCCGCTGCACTAATCTTGAGGTTGAATGTGTCCAGGTATGTGATGACGTCACGTAACCCCGAATAGAAGACTCGTCGGTGAATATTACCTCGTCCCAATCTCGATCAACATTTTCCTGGGCCCACGCAAGTCGCTTTTCGATGTGCTTTTCACCAAGCAATGGTTT
>NC_046666.1:108139291-108141844 GCF_010883055.1 Belonocnema kinseyi | reverse complement strand
ACATTAATGTCACAACATGATGGTATATTAAAATAATTTACGGTATGTGCAAATGACTTTAATCACATGTTTATTGGATTTTGATTAGATTTTTTTAACAGTGTACTCTCTAAATTTGAATCAGTGAAATCTCACTGATTGTCAGTAAAATTTCACTAATTCAAATAGCTAGGAAGTAATCACTGACAATCAGTGAATGGTTATTTATTGATTCAGTGAAATAACTGCTTTTGTGGGTTTCAAGATTGGACTGTCATGTACAAACCCGTAAAGTAAGTACTTTATATACGATTTCGAGTATATTTATCCCGCAGTTATTTCAACAGACTTACAGCCCGAACATTAAAAGCTTTATTTAATTAAGGAATTCTTCTTGCTACTTAAGTAAAAGAGTAACTACAACGCTTAACTTAAAAATGTAGAGGTTATGCTTCACATGATTTACTCTAGTGTTACTGAAGCGACTAGTGAATAAGTCCGGATTCACTGATTAATCAATGAAATGTCTAACTACTATTGCAATCATTGAATTTTTTACTGATTCATTTTAGAGAGTATGTTAAGGGACTTTTGTTGAAACTTTATGGTTATACATTTCATATATTTACAATTTTTAAATTTAATTATTTTCTGAAAGAAGTTCTACTCCTCCGCTCCGCTGGGAATCGAACCACAGGACTTCCGATAGTCGGTCGGATAATTTTCCCTTAAGCTACTAGAGAGATCGAAATAAGAATCCTTTTTCAGAAATACGCGCAATATTTTGCCAGGTGTTACAACTCAAATTGTTCAAGGAATCTGTATTATCATTAGAGAATAGCAAAAATACTTAACGTATTTTCAGACTAGATTGAACTATGAATTAAACATTTATAAAATTAAATTTGTTTTGTAAAAAACAATTTCTTCGCTCCGCTGGTAATCGAACGACAGAACTTCCGATGGCGTGTATTTCTGAAAAAGCATTCTTCTTTCGATCTCTCTAGGGAAAAGCACCCGACCGGCAATTGGAAGTTCTGTGGTTGGATTCCCAGCGGAGTGAAGGAGAAGACATTTGTTTAGAATAAATTTATTAAAAAGTTTTTTTAATTCATAGCTTCATCTAGTTTGAAAAGACGTTAAGAATTTTTGTTATTCTCTGATGATAATACAGATTACTTGTAATTTCAGCAAGTTGGAAAAAGGTTTAAAATAAATCCAAGAACCCTAAAAAATATTGATTATTATGGAAGTTATTGAAACTTTAAGAAAACATTGAAATTTACACAATTTTTGCAATATCTATTTCAAAAATAGACAAATTGGCTTCACCCTGGGTTAATTTCATCCAGATTTTTCAGAGCATTAAACCCTTAAAAGAGAACAATTTTAAGCTCTGGAATAATTGAAATTAAGAGAACTTTATCAGTCATACCAATTAATTAATTCTATTTGAAATTAAAACTGTAAGCTACCTTCAAGTTGGAACAAAATAGAGATCAAAGGTCAGGTATTAGTTTGGATCGTATTACGACCTCCAAGAATTTATGAAGCTTACTTAAATCACGTTGATGACTCGAAAAGTTTAGGTCATAAAGGGCGGAGCGAACATCCCTGTTGTGTTTCGAGATCAGAGAAAACGTAACCAATGCGGAGGGAGTATGCGACCAAAGGAGATGGTAGAATCTGGTGATGAGATTTGAGTAGTGCGGGTTGAAGGGGGATCTTTGCGTGTATGCATGAATAAGAGAGAACTTGTAAGGATTTGGAGTGGGTAATCCAGGAGTAGAGAGGAACGATGCTAGGGGTGAAAGGTGAGGTGAGATGAATAAATAAGAGGGGTTTGAAAGGCGCTCGTAGTCGCCCGGAAGGTTATTACGCGGCGTCACGTGATGATGTATACAGGCTGGTTCAGATTGTCTCCGCGAGATGGGACCGCCGACCGTGAAATATGCATCACACCCGGTGAATCCTCTGGAGACTGCCAACCCTCCTTTATTCATCGCAATATCACCACCTTGAAATGCCAGCGTTCTCTAGGATTCTATGACGATTTAACAAACTTTTAGACATAAAATGAACTACTCTTGGTTTCATCTCTAACTTATCAAACATATACGACATATGAATAGGGGAACTACAATTCGCTTAGAATTATGATAAATTTTATTTTTTGAAACACATTCTATATCTTTTATATTAAATTCTTAAACTAGATTTTTCAACAAAACATTCATAATAAATTGTCATTCGTGATTTTGTCAGCTGTACAAGAGAAGATATTGAAAAGTTGATAGTTGACAAGTAAACGCTTCGAATTTAGTGATTTCTAAATAAAAAATATTGTGTCAACACTGCAAAATTTTGTTAGAATAATAGTTATGAAATAGTAACTACTTCTTAGATAGGAGAAAAAATCATAATATTAAAGTCTATTTTAGTTAGCCTCAGGCCAGACAGAATTACACCAAACTCTCGCTTTCAGTCAAGTATCGGGGGTTGCCTTCGAATGGCCTTGGACTGATTTCGGGGTGACAGAAACGTAAACAGTGAGGGCCGTCTGCCTCGTTTCTA
>NC_046666.1:108113943-108139191 GCF_010883055.1 Belonocnema kinseyi | reverse complement strand
TCTCACCCTATTCCCTGAAAAACTGCGTGAGCTAGCAGTTCTTGGACGGCTGCGAACGGAGTGACTGAAAGCGAGAGTTTGGCCGTTTAACTCCCTCCTATTTAAGTCGCACAAGTAATTATTACTACGGCGGTTTAAAACCGTTTAGGAACATGCCCAAACCGGATTTAAATGGGATTTTAAGTATAAATAGTAAACGGAGAAAAAGATATCGCAAAATAATATCGAAAAACCTGTATATTGCAAGAAAGTGCAATATGATAACGTGCAAACAGGTCCCAAAGCTTTGTACGATATTATAATGCACTAACATACGCGCATCGCTTGGCCACTACTCAAACCCTCGCGAGATTATAAAAGAAGATTTTAATTATATAATAATATATCTTATGCCGTACAAGTTCATAAAACCTTGAGTGTACTTTTTCGAAGCAGCGCGGCCGAGCTCTTTCTTTGAAAATAATTCGAGGAACGCGTGCTCGCTGCTACAAGCCTATGTGCTCTTGGCGCTATGTCAATTCGACTCTATAGTTTCGGGCAGCTTGTTGTTTACTCCTCTCACGAGATTTTTTGAGAGAATCAATTTTGTATTGCTGTGGATGTATTTTTCGATGTCATCAGGATTATTCACAGAAGAACAAGTACGTGTTTTATGCGTCGATTTGTGACAGGTACTACATTTATTACGACTTTAAGTCATCAAGTCAAACACATAACCTCAATTTTTTTATAACCCTGGCGGACCGAAGGAACCGAATGGATGCGTTTGAAGTGTAGCAGTCAATAGGCGTTATACGTCTTATAGTTTCTAAACTTTTTACCGTTGCAAAAAAACTATTGCGATTATTCCGTGACCTTCTATAGACAATTTTGACGTAGAATCCGAATATCAACAATTTAAAAGTTGATTTGGCTGTTTTTTTCGAGTTTTTTAAAAAAGGAACCGAATGGGGATCCAATGGGGTCTTTACAGGTGCTTTGTAGAGGCTTCATTCGATTCCTTCGGTCCGCCAGGGAATGTATCCCAACCTTTTTTTATTTTTTATAAAATCAATCGCAGATGAATTCTTGATTAATATACTACACGATTTCAAATTTACGAGCACTGATACAGAAGTTCCAAGGTATTCAACTATACTAATAAATTAGGAAGGTTTTTTCAAACAAAATTACATAATTTTAACTTGCCACTTCAATAAATAGTTTGTAATTTACACATTTTCATTTAATATATAGTAAGCTTCAAAAGTTTAATAAATTTCTAATACGTAAAATACCAAGAAGTATGTTTAATAAACTGAAATTCTTACGTTATAGATTGCACAATTATGCGGTATATAATGTGAAAACTTGAAATGTACAATATCATGATTTTACGCTATTATAGTGCAATAATTACGATATTTAGCGCAGGAATGCGGTATATGTTGCAATTCATGCGATATCGTTTTCTCCGTGTCCATAGTGCCAAATAAATAAATAGTAAGTGGTATGTAAATTGCAAATAAGAAATAAATAAATATCAACCCGTGTAGGAATCTAATAGGGGAACCGGCCGTGTTCCTGTCGGATAGCCCCGGCTAAAAACGTTACGGTAAACTGGCCGGATTCCGGTTTGAATACCGGCCGGGATCCGGTTGGGTAGTCCGGGCACAGAGCGATTAAAAATATTGCTTATGGCAAGAGAATTCTCTTGTCTTTTAAGGTTCATCGCAAAGAATACGGCGAACTTTAAAGGTCAAGGCAAGTTTACCAATTCTGGTATAGAAATTGGAGTATAATTTAAACCACTTATAATAGAACCCCGTAGAAATTGTTTCACATTGGAAACCACGTGGTAATTTTAGGTTAGGAAGGTACAATGTAAAAAATAATCGTAATTTTCCCATACGAAAGTATAGTATTTTCCATACTTTTGAATATCCCATTCATGCATGGACATTTTTCGTTGTTTACTTGCAAATTTCCCATAGATGTAGAGAATCCCACACACTGGTATAGGAAAACTTCCAGTCATATATGGAACTTTGATACGACGCTGGAGCATGCGCAGTTGAGTAAAGCGCACATTTGGTGTACGTTGAATGGAGGAGAAGGCGCAGAATATAATGAAATCATGGCGTCAAACGTCTACTTCGTAATAGCTTTAGTACACACTTGTAAACCATGTTGGAGTTACAGAAGTGAAACAGGTTAAGGTTGTATGTAAAAAAATCAATCTCTGGTTTAATTTTTTGAAAAAAGAGCTATATGTAAATGAAATAATGATTTGTATGCTAAATTAATTTCAATTTTTTTAACCATACCGTTGCGGAGATAATTAATGTCAAAGTTGACTCCTTCAACATGTAGTTCATGAACAGTACATAGGCACTCTTCATATTTTAATTTATAGTAATTAAACGCACTGGTAGATAAATTTAAAAAATGTCGGTATTAGTGCTGCTTGAAAATACAAATTAAAAAAAAATAGGAAGTTTTCCACCGTGTAGTTTCATAGACAATTCAATGAAAAACATTGAAATTTAAGTAACTTTCAAACTGATAAACATTGCAGTATCGCATAGCAGCAACACTGTTCCTTCTTTCCAGCTTATCTGATGTACCAAGCTATTCAAACGCATTTGACAGTTGATTAGCCATGGTGAGGTTTTAATTGCGACGTTGCACGATCTACGAATCTGCCGCTGACATAGTAGTGGTAACTATAGGTATACACATATCCTACGAATTATATGCAATTAGCGCACTGAAATCTTCACCATGTGGGTCCGTAAAATTTTTTCAATGCAGTATGGCTTGACGGCGCCCCACGGAACTCTACTATTGGTACGGGGATGGGATTTACATACAACCTTAAGATTGTGAATGCAATGACATTTATTGCAATTAGGGATTTTTCACAAAAAGGAGAAGGATACAACAGGAGAGAGAAAATTGTAGACAAGCGTCGAAATCCTTATGTTAAAGTTTACATGCTATTTGGCAAAAGTTTATCCTACGATAGAATAAACCCAGTGGACACCGGAACATCCTAAAGATGTCCTAAGGACGTCTTTAAATGTCCTGGGATATTCTTGGACATTGGCCTCTAAGTCCCAGGGTCGTTATAAAGACAACTTTAGGACGTCTGAAGGACGTTCTATGTATCGCCTAAAGTTGTCCCAAAGATGTCCGCAGGGCTGGTCCTAAATACGCCCCAAAAAGACCTATAAGAGACATGATTATTTTTTCACGCTAAAAAGTGAAAGACCTCCCTGTGGGCACGAGGACATCAAAAGAAAGTCATAAAAACGTCTTTAAATGTCTTACGACATTGTGAGTATAATGTGAGCCATTAAGAGTATGAAATTTAATGTCGAAACAGAATATTATTGTAGGGCTTTAAAAAAGCAACATTGTTTTCTACCGACTATTTTCATACCATGCGTTGTTTGGCTTAAATGTTAACTTTTGTTTGCTTTTTAGGATTTTGAAAGTGCTATAACCCTGACAATTTTAATTTTATTGAAAAAAGTCATATGAATAAATTGTTCATGTTTCAAAGTACTATAGACAACCGTAAATAGAATTTCCAAGTCTGGGAAAAACATGGTTTCGAAAATTTTGAAAATGTGCCCAGTCCTCAGGGCATCCTTGATAACATCCTGAGGACATCCGTAGGTGTTCCACATGACGTCCTTGATAACATCCGAAGGATGTCGGTTTCCACCAAATCTCCACGTTTTGAGACTCCCTGAGTCGGAAAAAAATATTTTTATGAAGGTGTCTGTACAAAATATATGAATATATGAATATATCATGTATCACGATATATGAATATCAGTACAGAAAATTATTGAATTTTGAAAAAAGTGGTCTCAAAAATTTACAAAATACGCTCACATTTTGAATTTGTATCCAAAATGGCTGTCTAATGAACTTGACCTTCATTTTGAGATAGTAAAAGAATTTACCAAAGGAAATCCAATCAATCAATTCTTTTGAAAGTTATCGTGCTAAAAAAAAAACCATCCACGGACGAACAGACACATTCGTAAAAACCTGTTTTTCAGATTCAGGGGGTCTCGAAACGTCGACATTTGACAAAAACAATAATGCCGACTGTGCGGCCCGTCTGGCAGCAACGAGCAGCACTGACGAAAAGTCGTTGTGCTACTAGGACGAGATGTGCAAACTGAAATTCGCCGGCGTGCGCGCGCACCCTACCGATAGAAATCTCAGAGTATTCTCAGTTAAAAATGTCTGACCTGTTTGAGACTATTTTAAGGTTCGATTTGAATGATTTAGTCTCTGAGAAAGTCTGAGAGATTTGGGTCCTTCTCCAGGTCCTTTTAGTGGTCCTTTCAAGAGTGATGCAACGGTAATCTGATGGTCCTTTTGTATTCGTCACGTACCGGACGGGCAGAGTTATTTACAGTGGTTGACCGTCGCTGACCCGGCCCTCTTTTCAAAATTTTTCTTAAAATTATTAACACTTTGTTTTTAATTCATGAATTTTTTCATTATACTTATTTATAATTATAACATATATACTAATATACAATTTTCTAGTTGAATTAAAAAATGTCTTTTTTGGCGTATCTCATCATAGTAAAAAAAAATGATCAATTTTGTTGCAGAGAATTTTTCTCGAGCGATCATTTGACTCTCGAGATCATAATGATTTTCCATTCGGATCAATTTGATCTCATTTTTTGCTTCATTTGTCACAATAAACAAAATGGCCGCCAATTATTGGTGCCGGTGTCATAACAACACAACCTAAAAATGCTATCTAACCACATGCAAGTGACAACTGCACTTAACAGGTGATATTTTCTAATATCAGATTACGTTATTTTTCAACTTTTCAAGTACACTACACGATCAGAAACCATAAAAAGCTTGAATATGAGCTTAAGTATTGGAAGAACGTCAGCCATCTTGGCTTAACTTCATACATGATATCGAATCAGATCATTATGATCTCAAAAGTCGATCATTCTCTTCGGCCTATCAAAATGCTCTTGAATTCGGTATCATTTTTGTTGCATATCAAATTGATATTGATTTCGGTATTATTTTGAACTCTTTTTTTACTGTGATTCCATCTACGAGAAACGTTGCATTAATTCCAATTTTAAACATTTAGAACAAAAAGTTAGATATCTGAGATCATCAAAACCCGTAGATTCCGAATTATTATGTTTTAGGCTGTTAACTATGAAATTTAAAGAAATCTATTTCTATACTTTAATCCGAAGGCTTAACAAAGGACCCATGAGTGTCAGCTACTCTATTGATATAGCCTCTCTGCTTGTTATTTATGATCGAATTCTTATTTCAATTTCAGCCTCTCTGCTTGTTATTTATGATCATATTTTTTATTTCAATTTCGGAAAGGACATTTTAAAGCCTTTCAAAAGTTTAAACGAGCTACCTGGACCTTTAAATATATCTGAGTGCTTGCGGAGAATTTCTCAGAGCTTCTCAGAGCTTGAAAATCTCTAGCATACACTCTGAGATTTCTATCGGTAGGGCATGCTCAAAAGTACTTCATTAAAGAAATTTGCTTCTTTTAATTAAGCAGAATTTCCTAATTCAAATCTTAATGTATCCTGTATATTATAGTTTTTCCGGTAATCCTACTAAGGGACTCATCATTGTCCTAAAAAACATCACTTTACCGATTTTAGGGTTGTGGTATTTCATATTTCACACGTGACCTAATGGAAGTCCTATGCGCATTAAACTTCAACTTTGAACGGAAATCACATAGGATGTATTCATGGTGTCTTTATGACTTTATGATATCTTCATGTAATTTACAAATTTATGATAAAACAGTTTTTCCACTTCTAGAACAGTTTCGGGCTTACTCTTAGAGTATGTTTTTGGTTTCGTTCACATTTTCACAATAAAATTTAGAGAAATGTCATAGCGGAAATATTTCTAACTTGGACTTTAAAAAATAAGTTTTAAAAATTAAGTCTCAATCAGTTTTTTGTAATATTTCAGTGCATTTAAGAATTCAAGTCTTCAGAGAGAAAAATATAGAAATACTTTGAATTTCGGTTGATTTCGAATAATGATAATCTTATAAAAGACGCTTCAAAGATGTCCTAGGGACATCTTTACGACATAGTCACCTGGATATCCTTTCAAGACATCCTTAGGACGACGAAATGCCAGACATACGACCTTTTAAGGACATCCTTAAGCCGTACTGATAACATCTTTAAGATATGCTTTATGGGACTAGATTAGAACGTCTTTATTACGACCTCATGACGTCTCTTTGTAAAAGCCTAAAGACGTCCATAAAAAGACGCCTTCAGGATGACTTTAAGCCAAGTGTGCCCACTGGGAATGCTGTCGTCTGCTACAGCGTCCTTAGTAGCCATGGTAAAGCCGCAAAGTATGAGTAAATTCGAGCTATAAATCGCGACAGTAGATTTAAAACAACACAAAAAAAAACAAAAGTTAAACTTTGTTGCAGGTAAGACTTGCAACGGTTAAACATTATACATATTTTTGCGCAAGTTTCACCGAATTAGGAGAATAATTCTAATCTCGTCAACTGCGTCACGCTGAAGTGAGCAAATTTCTGTAAAATATGTAGAATCAGCAGTAGAACACACACAAACAAATTTTCCTTGCTGATATATCTCCTCCCGTGTAGAAATTGCCATGTTACTCACAGTGTCCACGCTTGGGCCAGGCTGGTGGCCCCTAGCCTGGTTCTTGCTTGTATTTCCTAGTGGTTATAGCGCGAGTCCGGCAAGATAGCAGTGCTCCCAATTCTGATATTCTTTCGCACTACACACGAGTAGCGTCGACGACAGGATTGCTTACCGTTGCGGACGCGATGCGAACCAAATACATTCGAAGTAATACGAACGTCGAGACTAATGAAGCGACAAGCGAATGTCAATCAGTGTCATGTTTTTGGGGGTTCTCAATTAAAATACATTTTCGTGATTAGTTTAAACTGCTCGTTGATATTTTTTAAATGCAAGGATGGGGACGTGTATGAGAAGAACATGATGGATAGTGTTAATGAAGTTTTCGTTTTAGATTTTCCACGTCAAATGCTTCCCTGGTTGACACTCTATGATTAGTTTTTTCTTCAAGTTGACGTTCTGGATGAACGTTTTTTTTTTAAATTTCATCAACTTTATACTAAAAAAGGAGCAAAAAGATGTGTGATACGCATAAAATGGATTGTTTCTGATTTGATCTATTTTTTATAAAAGAAAAAAAAACTCCAAACAAATTCCTAAAAATAAAATGACGTTGAGTGCAATCGATAATAACCTAGAGTCAAGCCAGGACCAGGCTCGGCGATCGAGCCTGGCGATCGAGCCAGGCCCCGGCCATATTTAGCTTTTCATTCTAGCTTGACCCAGGCTTGATAACCAGGACAGGTTCTAGTTTTTCCAGGCTTGGGCCCGCTCAGGCTCATGAACAAATTTCCACACGGGCTCCGAATTAAATAACACTATTGTAGACAGGTTAGAACTTATCTAATACCTTTAGGAAAAAGCGCAAAAAGCAACTGATAGGTAGGAAACCCCATTTCTCTCCAATTTAATGAAATTTAACGACAATAGATAGCTCTGGCGTCGTAATTCTCGCTACACCTCGAATAACAATGGAACGATTATAAGGCGAAAGATTATACAGGCAAGGTTAAAAACCGAAAATTATCTTCGATTCATGTAAAGTTTATACGGCAAGGTTAATTTTTGTTGTGGTGAATCTTTCACCTGAAATCGATGTAAACTTTATCTTTCGTTTTTTCTGTGAGAATGCTTGCAGGTAGAAACGAATATCCACTTTTAGTCTGGAATGTAACATTAGCTTATGTAGCTTTCGAATTGGATTCTGTAAAATTACAATAAATTCTAAATCTGCAGTTTTTAGTTTTGTATAAAAACCATGAATGTTTTTTAGTAAAAAAATTATAGCAGCACAATTGGCATTTTCATAGATCATTATTGTTGATGCGAAACTTGTAAATCAGTCCCTCTTCTATCGGAGCCCTTGTGTACTTTTTTGGTCTGTCAGAAAGGCAAATAAAGACATTAATTATTTCTGTCTAAAGAAGCTGATCAATTGAAGTATAAGTAAAATTGAATATTAATTATTAGTGCGAAGAAAAAAGTATGTAGCATTGGTGGTTTCCTTATAAATATCTTCAGATTGATTCTGATTTGTGATTAGATACATAAATGTGAAAATGTACGACTGTGAAAGAAAGGAATATTACTTATAATAGCAGCACATCGAAATAAAATTTATAGAAATATTTTCATCTTTAGTTGAGATCGGTACGAAAACATAGTTTGAAGAGCCGAATAATACAACTCGCCGAGCGTGCGAAATGCTGTAAAAGAATTGTCCAGCCGGGAAAATCTATCGATATAAAACTTTTTCATTGGATAATTATTACTTAAGATAAACAATAAAGAGATAGACAATTTTCGGATCAAAAATCGATGTTTTGTAAAACACAACTCGCGATTATTCAGCCGTTTATTAATAAAAATGCTTGAAATTTGTATGGTGTATTCTCAATATATAATCGATGACTTAAAATAACGCACTTTGTTTAAAAAGCTAATATCTTTTTTTATTTTATAGCAAATTGATTCCCAACGAAAACCACGTTTCGCCAACTTCGACCAGTGGGAGGGTCATCGAAAAATTTTAGTTGATGTAACTTATCGCGAGAAATTTATTCACTAGACTTTGAAAAAGTATTTCTAAAAATTTTAAGAAAATTGGTCAAAAATTGTGGAAATGACAGCGACCTGAAGTCAACACACGCTGCCACTGGAACATTTTGTTGGTCTTTGCCGCTGCTGGCTAGCTGCTTACGAACAAAGCCTTATAAACGGAACACTGCAGCGGTAGCGTGTGTTGACTTCAAATCGCTGTCATTTCCACTATTTTCGACCGACTTTCTTCAAATTTTCAGAAAAACTCTTTCAAAGTCCAGAACAGTTCTGTAGGTAAAAGAAGAAATAAATCTATGGTACATTTTGATTTAAAGGGATTCTTTTTTTTTGTGTGTAAAATGGACAATCGTACCCCATTCAACTACACTGAGAAACTTGGCACTTAAAAAAGAAAACTAAATCAGGTTACCATCGAGGGACCAAGGCGATAATTATATATTTTAATACAGTAGTCGTAAGCTACGCTATTTTTGTATGAAATTTTTCTATTGATAATACGAAGTCTTAGTATTTTTTATAATAAAATCCTTGATAGGATAAATTACTAGAGACATAATTAAATTATATAAATAGTAGAAGTAATATGTACTTAAAATCAAATAAAAAACTAAATTTGTAACAGGAATTGCTATTGTCTATTGGAATATGAATTGTACTATGACACTTTCTATTTTTTGCATTATGGAGTAACACAAATTCGGAAGATCGCTCTCGAATATTAGTAAGTGACTTTAGTAAGCGAACCTAGCGTTGGACCGACTACAGCCGAGCGTAATCGATGTTAGCCGACCAACGCTGTACTAAAATTCTTTAAATTTATCAATCACTTAATTTGGTTTGATGCAAAGATCCTTATTACAATAAATTATGATAATTCCAAAAGGTACAATTGAAAAACAAATTTCTGACAATGAGCAAAACATTATTTTTAAATCTCGATATTAGGATATTTGATTACGTTAAACCGTGTAGAAATCATGCCCGGGTTCGGACCGGATTCCGGATCCGACCGTTTTTTGACTGTGGTCCTCGATCGCATATTACTGGAGCCTTTTTACCACGGAGAACATATTCTACCAACTGGCAGAAATAAGAATCTTCGTCAGCACTTATTTCCACTTGTAAAAAGATGTTGGAATTTCAATTTAAGAACTGCATTCATAATAAGAAATATATTAACTACAAACATTGATTCAATGTAAGTACTAAAATATAGGTTATGATCCTTAAGTTTCTGTAAGAAATTGCATTGTAAGAAATTAAAGTTAAATTGTATAAAAAATTTACCTTAAGCGTAATTTATTTTGCATAGATTTTTCTACAAGAGCTAAAATAAATTTCAGGGGTTTCACGTGACATCCTAACCTATGAAACCGGTTTAGAAATTGATTTAACATTAACGTTGAAGAATATTAATAATGCTTACTTATTAACAAAATAATTCACTTACCTTTATAAATAATCCGCTTGCTCCAGAAAATTGGATACAATTTTGTGAAATTTAACAAATTTCTTAACGGATAACCTGGCGTCAACTGACGTTTTACTGCGTTTTTAGCATTAAAGACTCCGAAAGTCGCCGTATCATTATTATGTGCAAGCATGATAACGTAATTCAAAACCTCATTCGGAAAAAATTATTTCTCTTCTTATTACGTTTTTTGGTTATTCAAGATAATAAATAGATACATTAAAAATAAGCAAAAATCGTATCACAAAAAAAATAAGTATAATTTCACTGGGAAACTATATGTTTGAAAATAAAAAAGAAGTTGGTCAACGATTTCGCAGTCACGGCAAGTCTGGAAACCGCAGAACCAAAAGTGGGAAACCATAAAATTAAAATTAGTTTAATTTTTCTTTCATAATTTATAAAAAAAAACACCTGAAGCACAAAAAATTGGTCTTTTACCTATCAGATATTCACAAACGACCCACTTACGGCAGTCTTTTGTGGATATTTCTTCAGATGTTTTTAAGGTAATGATACTTCTATTATGCACCATTTTTGGCCCGACTGGGTACCGGTGGGAACTCGGTCAGATTCCGGCCGGGCAATTAACAAAATAGTATCCCGGTTCTACCCTGTCAAATTCTGGCCAGAAACCTTCTTCTGGTCGGGTCAAACGGGGCTATTCCTACACTGGAGAATATGGTGCTTAGAATTTAAAAAAATGTATATAATAATGTATAAACTATAGATAATCATGTGTACTGTAAAATTGCAATTTAAACAAATATAATAGTGTGAAACAGTTCAACATCCCATAATAAGTCTGCATTTACGTCGCATGCTTGTGCAAACTGTAAAGGATACGTCCCGTGCAGAAATTTCCCCATCTTTCCTTATTTGAAGTTGGGTGCCGATGGGGTCCTTATCTTAATATCTAGTTTAGAAAAAAACTGGTTAGGACCCCCATCGAAATATCTAGTACAGAAAAAATTGGTTGGGGCCTCTATCAGAATATCTAGTCTAGAAAAAACTGATGGGTGCCCTATCAGGTTCTAGTGAAGAATTTCATGCCTCGTATAGGTATGGCAAATCTATCTTATCCTGTTTTTGATTTAAAGAAAAAGATTCCTTCCTTATGAAAAACTGTTAATGTACAGAAAAAAATTACATTTCCTGTTATTGAAAAAAGTTTTAAAGTAGTCTACAACGGGAAAAAACGAAATATTATAGGAAGAAAAATTTCAATCGATTAAAATGATTTATTTAAAAATTATTGCATTGATATACCTGTCAAAAGTTTGTATATTTTACATGTACATAACGTAATATAATAATAAATATTTAATTAGAAAAAGAGCGTTCAAAATTTTTTGATCTGTGTCTTATGAGTATGGCTTTTTCATCGACTATCAACTCAAAGGTTTAGCGTAATGGTTAAGACTCCCGACTGCTAGGCGATAGATTTAGGTATAGATGTAGGTGTTCCGTACTGCATAGTGTTAGACATTTTATTTGTAATATAATGTTTGAAAATATAATATATGTATTCACTCTTAATAGGGCCATTAATATTTAAAGTAAAAATACTCGCAATCAATTAATATTTATTTTTTCAATACGTTTTTTCTCATATCATTTAAATATTCAATTGAATTAAATATTAATCAGGTAAGAGGAAAGATCTAGACGGGGCCTTACTAATCATAGGGAGATAAAAGGGCACTCTCGTTAGAGCTTGCTCAGAAGTTCTAGCTAGAATCTGGCTAAAACAGCGTTACATAACTAGTCAGGCCCTCTCCATTTTTCCCGACGGGTGCCCGATTGGAAATAGGAAAATCTATCCAGGGCCCTACTAAGCCCCGATCGGAATTTCTACATGGGGTGTGTTGTAACCTTCAACGCTGCGCAGCGCATGTTGGGTTTAGTCTTTTTTGTCTGCTAATCGGACTGCATCAATTTTTACTAAGTCGCTTACTAAATCAGTGCGCCGGTCTCTCTCGACGTTACTATAGTATAGTCCTTTGCAAAAATTTCAATCTTCTGCAGATATTAATGCAAGAAATTCAGAATTTTCTTCTACTGAAATTAGTATTATATTAGTATTATTATATATAGTATTATATTAGTATTATTATATATTAGTATTATTAGTATTATACATAGCTTGCTGATTTACTGCAGAGGTTTGTAAATACTTTAAACCTTTTGTGAAATAAATGTAACAGTTTTAAATTTTTTCCAATGAGTTTTGTAGTTTGGCATGTAGTTACTAGTTACTACTCGTAGTAGTCAACATCACAAAAGTTCCGCTATGCCCCTCCACTGCAAACTAAAAATAGTAAAAACTGGACTGATTTTTAGCAAATTTTGCAACAAAAGGTTTCTCCGTGTATCGTTTATCGAATCCTCCTGGTTGTACTGAAATACCGAATTGCATCTCATAGTATATAGTGCACATGAAACATCCAAAAAACTCTTTTTTAAAGTTACTACTATTTCCTTGGCGAGAGATTACCATCTGAGAAACAACGTGCGAGAATTCAACGATAATAATAATCCTCTGTGTATTTCATAATGGCGTGAGCAGCTTACGAAAAACATAGAGAGAATAACCTTTTGGAAGAAGGAATATGAAACATAAGACACACGCGTAGTAGCAGAGTTCGTAAGGGGAAGGCATTTGTCGCATGATAAATGAGCGTCGTGCGTCGTGGGTGGTTCAGCAGTCGCGGGAAATGGTGAGCAGTGCTCCGTGTCGCCGCGTGCGTTACATATCGCTTCTTTTCACTTTAAAAATGTTCGAATTTTGATACGTTACTTCTCTGGAAAATCTTAGATATTTGTTAAAGAGAACCTAATAACATTCAGTCAGCTCCATTTTATTTCTTTCAGTTTCTAATAAAACGTACGTCAACTATTTTTACAAAATTTAATTAAAGGATTAATATTTTCAGATTGTTTCATTTATTTTGAAGAAAAATACTATTTTAGAGGAGTTTTCTGATATGAAACCCTTGTCCATCTCTGCTTTTAGCACGTCTAAAAAAAGCGTTGTAACCTTCATATTTTGCATAAAATTTAGTAAAAGCTAATAAGCACCCCTCGTTTAAAAATAGGGAGACTTCTGACACATGGCTAGGAATTTTTTGATGTCATTTTCGGTTAACCATTTGAGTATGTAAATCATTCAAAATTGATGTCTTCCCAACATTCGGAAAATTATTTCTGGAAATAATTGTGTTTCAAACTACACTGTTAAAATTAATATTAAATTTAATATGCCCATCCGTGTAGAAATTTCCCCGGTTGGCCCTAATACAACAAGGTTTCTGGTCGGTTTCTGGCCGGGTCAACCCTGGTTATATCCCATGGTCGGGAGCCGGCTGGGCAATGGTCAGGTTAATGTTTTTGTAGAAATTACACATTTTTTAAGAGCCGTGATATTATCAAAGACGTAATTATGTATGCTATATGAATTATTATTTGAAAAACATAATATAAAGATTTATTAGATCAATAAAACAAAAATGAACTTTTTAAAATTCTTTTAAAAAACACATTAAATTTTTTTGAATAATTTAACATTTAAATTAAACTGTTATCGTATCTGCTATGTGCAACAACAGAAATGATACAATTTTTATAATTTTCTCTATATTCAGACAATGTTTAGTCTGTATAATTTCAAATTTACCGCCATATATAGCGTCTGCTGTGCATAGACACTCAGTAATTTTCAGTTTAGCACCTGGAACGAGAATGCTTCTTGCACTCACGTCGCGTCGTCTTTTTGAAGTTTGCAAATAAAATCGAGAATCGTAGTTAAAATCAACCTTATTTCAGTAATTAGTTTGAATCCCCCACTTGGTGCGCGAATAATTATTATTTTTAATTAAAATATAGTCTTGTGTATACAGTTTTCACTTCCGTTCTTCCTAACCTTAAATCACCACATGGCTTCCAAATTGCTATGAGATTCTATCATCAGGGAACAAAACAAGTTACCAATTTCTCGCCTGAAGCAACATTTCTTAACCGCTTTTTGGCCGGATTACCCGACTGGATCCCGGCCGGTATTGAAGTCGGGATCCGACCAGTTTACCGTGACGTTTTTAGCCGGATCCCGGCCGGATTCCCCGACCAGCGCCCGGCTTAAAGTGGGGCTATCCGGCTAGGACCCAGCCGGATCCCTGATTGGATTCCTACACGGGCATGTGTATTAAAATTAATATATGAAGTATATGAAATCGCCATTAAGAACTCGTGTATTAAATTTCATATACATGCATGTTAATCACTTACAAGAAAAGTCATATAATTTCATTTTTCACAAATTAAAAATAAGTTTAGCTTTAATTTTCGATTCTAAATAATAAAACATGATGAACTGTATTGGATTTAATTTTTGACCATTCCCGTGTAGGAATCCAATCAGGGATCTGGCCGGGTCCCAGCCGGATAGCCCCGCTTTAAGCCGGGCGCTGGTCGGGGTATTCGGTTAAAAACGTCACGGTAAACTGGTCGGATCCCGGCTTCAATACCGGCCGGGATCCGGTCGGGTAATCCGGACAAAAAGCGGATAAGAAATAATGCTTCAGGCGAGAAATTGGTAACTTGTTTTGTGTTTTAAGGCTCATCGTAACGATTACGGTGAACTTTAAAAGTCAAATCAAGTGAACCAATTCTGGCAAGAAAATTTGAGTAGAATTTTATTCCTTGATGATAGAATCTCATAGCAATTTGGAAGCCATGTGGTGATTTGAGGTTAGGAAGGAAGAAAGTAAAAACTGTATACACAAGACTATATTTTAATTAAAAATAATAATTATTCGCGCACTAAGTGGGGGATTCAAACTAATTACTGAAATAAGGTTGATTTTAACTGCGAGTCTCGATTTTATTTGCGAACTTCGAAGAGACGACGCAACGTGATTGCAAGAAGCATTATCGTTCCAGTTGCGAAACTGAAAATTACTGAGTGTCTATGCACAGCAGACGCTATATATGGCGGTAAATTTGAAATTGTACAGGCTAAACATTGTCTGAATATAGAGAAGTTTATAAAAATTGTATCATTTCTGTTATTGCACACAGCAGATTCGATAACAGTTTAATTTAAAATGTTAAATTATTCGAAAAAATTTAATGTGTTTTTTAAAAGAATTTAAAAAAGCTCATGTTTGTTTCACTGATATAATAAATCTTTAAATTATAATTTTCAAATAATAATTCATCTAGCATCCATAATTAAGTCTTTGATAATATCACGGCTTTAAAAAAATACGTGATTTCTACAAAAACATTAACCTGACCAGTGCCCAGTCGGCTCCTGACCATGGGATATAACCAGGGTTGGCCCGGCCAGTAACCGGCCGGCCCCAGACTACGTAATTCCAGAAAAATGTAGCCCGACCGGCTCCCGCCCGGTTCCTATCCATGATGTTGTATCAGGGCCAACCGGGGAAATTTCTACACGGGAGGTTGAGTTTTCACGCACATAGCTATACTGACCTGTATATTAAATTTAATACACATGTATATTAAATTCACTACACCAATGTATGTTACATTTCAGTAGCGGTAGGGCATATTGTCTTCACACACATGTATAATAAACCTCATAAAGATTTTTCTAACAGTGTACCTTAATGCGAGAATTCGATATAGGAACCCTAAAATTTTCGACTTGCACCATAATACAGTGAATAGCGTAGTACAACATAGAACAAGTAACATAGCTCAGCCTCCCCAGGCTCCAGCCTTGTATTACCGCTCCGAAGAGAGTGTATGCATTTTGCTGGCCAGTATTCAGTAAATAGATGTTAATACACATGTATACGGGTGCGGCAGAGAGGCACATAATGTCTAATGGGGGTGATTGTGCTCGCGTTCCGTGACGGATCAATCTACCAACCCCTTGAGTTTCTACCACAACCTACCCTTCGTCCCACCAAACCGAAACCCAAGTGCACATCCGCGTGGATAACAGTCTATTCGTCACACTCCAGTCTGAAATTGAACACCATCCCAATAAATATGAAGCGAACCCCCAACATTTTTTGCTTGCGCAACGTTCGTCGCGTACCATGATTTGACATGAGACTAAAACAGGTGACTCTCTATATCCTATAAATCATGATAACTATATAAGCTGTGGTTTCTGCAAAGACCTATAGGAACTTATAGGAATTTATTGGAACTTACTTCCAAATAAACACATACTTCAAACGTGGAAAGTATTTGAAAGTTTTAATTATACAGCACACTCTCCCTAAGTACATTCTCGATATGTTCCCGTTCCATCTATTAATATTTTCGTTAAATACATGTGTGTCTTCCAATAATTACTTAATTTGCCAAAATTTAAATATCACCACTTAATTTGTCATGTCAAGATTCGCGGTAGTGCATTGCCGCCAAGTAAAAAAAGAGTTACCATAAACCTTTATCTGCGTAATGAATTATCGTAAAGATTAAAATTTCCAAAACAAAAAAATCTGCCCACTACGCGGGCACTTTCTCATCGCGCGCTACGCGCGCGGCTCGCGAGTTTGACCGCGCCCAGGGCGCGCGAATGTTGGTTCTTGCGCTTCGCGCTCGATGTTGTATTTATCTCTCGCTCGACTATTATATTTACCTCTTGCTACGCGCTCGGTCTTTATATTTTCGCACATTCTTGCGCAAACATTTTAAAATTAAGACTCGAAACATCCACTACTGTAATTTTGTGATTGTGAATTCTTTTTTGTTAAAAAAGCCTAGCTCGAGATTTTGAGCGCACCTACGGTACGCGACTGATGGCAATCGCACTCCGCGCTTAGTCTTTGCATTTCTTCCGCATTCGGGCACAGACCGTTTAAAATCAAAGTTTAACGGACCGACAACTGTAATTTTGTGATTTTGACTTTCTTTTGTTAAAGTTCTTTTGGCTTTAACGAACACATTCTCATCACGTATCTCGTGCTTCGCACTCGATTTTGTCCAACATGTCAACTTTTCTACATTATACACAACACTTTTATATCAATTATAATACAATTTTACGTAACTCTGCCAGGGATTACTTATTAAAAAAATGCAAAATAAAAAGCAAATTGTATTTATCATGATTATTTTTGTATTTGTTTCTTATTTTGCTTTAAATTGTATTCTGAGCTGCTCTAAAACATGTATCATTTCAATAAATTGTATATCATTACAATTTATAATAGGCATAAAAATTGAATCATACTAGTTCTTATTTCCTTGTTTTTATAATTTAAAAAATTTTTAATATTGTTTTTTACGATTAAATAAGAACTACTGCGCATCTGCACAGGGTTTAATACAGGAAACTATATAGGGTCTTATATTGGAACCTATGTCCTCTTTTGTCTTTTCTGTGCTTTTTACAAAAAGTTAATTTTTTAATTTTTAATCTTATATTTTACGATTAAAAGAAGATCTACTCGTCCTATCGAAAAATGATTAATAATAAATTCATAGATCTTTTTAGGCGAACAACTGTTTTCTGGTAATTTAAGTTCATACCTTGTGTCGTTTTTTCAAACAAATTTAATATTTTTATTTAGAATGTTATTTTTTAGGACTAAAGCAAAAACTACATGTCCTATAAAAAATTATAGCCCTTTTTTGGATGAACAATTTTTGTCTCATGTTTTTTCGTAGCTTATATCGATAAGTGATTCATTATAAATTTGTAGTTCTTTCCAGGGCGCTCAATTTGAGCTCTTTCATTTTTTTCGTATCTTGCATAGTTTGATCAAAAAATGGAATTTTTGGATTTTTCATTATTTTTGGTACTGATCGTACCAAAAATAATGAAAAATCCAAAAATTCCATAGTCCTGTAAGGCTTTCAAAAAGGAAAGTTTTTCTTTTCCTGACTTTTTTCATATCATGCGTTGTTTGTCTTAAAATGTTCATTTTAGTTTGTTTTTTTGGATTTTGAAAATGCACTAACTCTGATAATCTTCTTTTTATAGAAAAAAGTCATAGGGATAAATTGTTTGAGTTTCTGAGTACTATGAACAACTGTACATAGAATTTATAAATCTTAAAAAAATGTGGTTTCAAAAATTTTTGGTACACTGTAAAAAAAGGTTGTGGAATTTTTATACACTAAACGTATGTAAAAAGTGGACTCACACGTAGCGGAGTGAAATTAGTATAGAAATGTCTAAAATTGTACAAAAGTGTAAAATTCTCAACTGAACAAAAATTTAATATGTGACGTTAAATAAAACAACGGAAAGTGAAAAATTGCTCCAAAATATCAACCTAAACTCAAATACTTAAATCATTAAGATCATATTAGGAATATATTCATAATTACGCAAGGTTAAATGGCATAAAATTTTTGATTTAAAATCAGTAAATCGCATTTATGCTTTCGCCGAAAGTGAGCCTTAAAGTTTGCAAACTAAAATGTACGTTCGCTCATAACACGCGAACAAACGAGCGAAAAAAAGCTCTATCATGAAAATTATACAAATGTGGAATATTATACGGACGAATCTAAAATCACTATAAAGTGGAGAAATTTTCGTTAGAAAATAGAAATTTATGCGCTGTCGGTAATTTTACCAGTTTGGGGAATTTTACCATGTACAGCGTGAGTCCTTTTTTTACACACACTGAACGTAGTGATTTTCAACACGTCGTATGAATTCATGCAAACTTATAGAATTAAAGCTGTAAGAGACGTCATTCTACGCAAAATGTGGAAATTTGCTTTCTAACCTGTAATTTTAATGCATCTAAAGTGACATTTTATATGCGTAAATTTATGCTTTTAAGTACAATTTTAAAACGTATTTTTTACAGTGTACGTTCAAATTTGGAATTTTCAACTTTTCGACCAAGTTAAAAAAGTTGTTATCATAATCTTGTAGGGCTTTCAAAAATCAAAGTTTTTCTTCTTCCGACTTTTTTTCGTATCATGCGTTGTTTGGCTTAAATGGTTCATTTTAGTTTTTTTTTTTATTTTGAAAATGCTATAAATGCAGTAATTTTTGATTTTTTGAAAAAAGTCATTGAGATATATTGTTAAATTTTTTGAATACAATGAATAACCGTACAGAGAATGTTTAAATTTTGAAAAAAGTGGTCTCAAAAATATTCAAAATGTGCCCACTTTTTGAATTTTTATCCAAAAGGGCTGGCTAACGAACTTGACATTTAGTTTATGACACTATACAAGTGTACCAAAGGTCAATCTGATAGCTTAATTTTTTCAAAAGTTATCGTGTTCACAGACAGACAGACATACAGCCGTACATACAGACAGACATACAGACAGACACATTCGTAAAAACCTGTTTTTCTGATCCAGGGGGTCTCAAAACGTGAACATTTGACAAAAACTGGGAGGGGGGTCAAATTTTACATAAATATAATACCTTCTCTGAGGAGAATGTAAAAAAAATAAAAAGAAACAGATATGAATTTCGAAACACTTCAAGTGGAGGTGAAAGTGAAAAAGTTGCATAATCGCCTCCTGGTTATGTGTCCACATCTATATATTTAAGCGTTTGGCACCAATTTTTAACGAGAAGTCTAGAACAACAACATGCAATATTCAATGTTTGACAGTAACGCGTTACCAGACAAGCTAGTTTTTTGTTTAGTAACTGTGACGGTAACGCGTTATTTTTCAAAGAAGCTAACGGTAACGGTAACGCGTTACAATTTTATGGCAACGGTAATGCAAAGTAAAGCACGTTACCACACAGTGTATACTCTAGGATCAATTTTGTTGCAGGTAATTTCAAGATGGTGTTCTAGCTCGCTCGTAGTTGGAGTACGAAACTCGCCGATTTTTTTGCCGCAAAACTGTAAAAATAATTAACAGTAGGTGACGTTTTGTATCCCAAGTCCGAGGGAAACGATACCTAGTAAAGTGGTACCATTCATACTACCAAGACTAATTTTTGTTGCAGCACAGTAATACAATATGATGCATTTTAAATGTAGATGAATTTCATTTTTGCATTAAATTAAGTAAGTCAGGTGCGCGAAATGTAATGCGCAAACACTCTGATGGATTTCAGTGATTTCAGAAGAGTCGCCAAGACAGCAGCTGAGAGTAGCCAATATGGTGTCGATAGCGCTGGTTAGTATTGATCAACACTAAGCTCATGGTAGTCGTTTCGTTAACGTTTCCTATATTGATATATGTACTCTCATATTTATAACGGATTTTGATTATAAATAGAATATGTGAAAAAAAATATATAAAAAAGGATTGAAGATTTACGTTCTGTACATGGTAGCTTGAAATGGATATATAAGTGCCTTGTTTAGTGCCATTTAGTTGTTTTTTCCCTCTACTAATCTTAATGACTTAGTGGATAAACAAGTTGATTCATTAGGCATAACTGAATAATTTATTCAATACTCACATTTAACAAAAAATATTCATTTCCTAAAATTATTCTAATTTTAATTGTATATTAATTTCATGTTCCTAATAACTGAACGTCAGAGCCATTCGGTTATTTTAGCTTAAAGGACATCGGTGTAAACAAATGGTAATATTTACCGCCATAACCGTTCAATCAGGAGCAATAAAATCATTTTAATCACGGTTAATTACTTGCTGCTAATGGTCATCCTCATTTTTCGGAACGGAGAAAAACACTGCTTAAATATTAAAATCCTTAAAAATACATTTCCAGTGTTTTTAAGGTCTATTTTTTAATCCTCGATATTTTTTAAATTATAGAAACAGTTGATCTTGGCTGAATTCACCTCAAGGTTTTTAAAATATCTACAAATGTTCAAAATATTACAAAAACTGAGAACAATACTACATCTCCCATGTTTCTTATCAGCTGTCATTCAAATGTAGGGCGTGGCGCTAGTGGCGCCAATGTTTCATCTTCTGCCGTCCTTCACAAAACTGACTCAGAGCATTTGCATGACGAGTCACCCCCCTGTGAAGACAGAAACAAGGTGGTACTGTACTGATTCATGCTTATGGTGGGCAGTCTCTTCTGGTCACTACACTGAAAAAAAATTCTTAGCACCAAGTAAATGCATTTACTTGAATCCTATTTCTTAGCATCAAGAAAATATTCTTTAACAGAAATAGTTTTTATTTAAACCAAGCATATATCTTTTGTTGATCTAAAAAATGAATTCTTTGGCTATATTTTCTTGATTTAAATACATATTTCTTACATTTAAGAAAATGATTTCCTTAATTCAAAAGGTCTAGATTAGTTAAAATGTCATTTGTCGTTCAAATAAATATATATTTGATTCAAAGATTTCGATTCTTTGAACTGATTCGGGACACATTTGAATCAATAATTTTTCCTTACTCGAATCAAGAATTTAGGTTTATTTAAATCAAAGAAATAATAATTTAATTCAAAATAATATTAATTAAATTACGGTTTATATTTTTTTGTCACAAAGGGTTTATGCATTTGTAGCAATGGAGCATTGATTTAGATGAAAATGGTATTGTGTTTACATAAATTCTTATTTCTTCACTGGAAGATAATATTTTATTTGATTACTACAATTAAATCACTCATAACAAATAAACATTTATTCCAACGAAGTAATCATTTTTTTAAGTCATAAACTTAACAATTTGGCGTCATTTGTTTCAATTGAATACTTTATAACAACATCAGGCTCACCATCAGGGATAACTAAGGTATTCTTTTCGGCATGGTGAATACGCGCATTTGTTTTCGCTCATTCGACCATCCACGAAGGAGCAGATAAGCCACTGCGTATGGTCAATTGCTTGATTTTTGCGCGTCAATCATGCGCGTGAAAATTTAAAGGGTATCGCTAGTTTGCTAGCATATAGAATTTGTAGAACGCTTAGTGCTTTCTATTTAAAAAAATGTTTTTACCCAAGATTTCCGTATAAAGTGAGTGCATTTATTGAGGATTAATGAAAAATATCTTATTCTGTAAGTAACTGTTTTAAATACATAATTGTCATGTTAATATTTTCCATATGTTATGTGAGATTTAAGACATTTAATTCTAATCTTTTTGAGGTTAATGTTAGTTTGAAGTAGATTATAATTATTTCAGTAATCACTGCTAAGTCTAGGATTAATCGATTTAATATCAACTTAAATTGTATGTATTCATTTAAAACTAAATCTTTATTTTTCAGTTCTAACATTCACTCCTGAAATTCATTAAAGGACACATGGCAGGGGCAGGGTCGTACTCGTGCTTTTATATGCAGAGAATGGAGGGCTGTAATTGCAGTGAAAACACAATTAATATATTTAAAGGTAATTAGTCATTATTCAATAATTATTTTTATACCTGTTTTATTACCTGCTTCATTCCTGAACTGTTTAATTCAAAATTTATGTAGTTTGTCGAAAATTTGACTTTTTTGGTAGAAAAGTATCTTCTCCATTACAAATTCAACTATTTGGTTAAAAATGTATGTATTTTCTTGAAATTTTATTTTTCAAGTCAAAAACTAAACGTTTTAAGTTAAAATTTAACTATTTTATTGAAAACTCACTTTTTGTTGAAACTTAATATTATCGGGTTAAAAATGCCACTATTTTGTATAGAAAATTTGTCTTGGAAATTCAACTTTTTTGTAGAAAACTGAATACCTTTATTAACACTTCCCTTTTTGGGGTAAAACAATAATGAAAATATAACTATTTGAACAAATTGATTGGAAAGTCAACTATGTTTTAGAAAATTCAACTTTTTGGTAAAAGAGTAGTTTTTGTATTAAAAAAATATTTTTTTAAATTAAAAATTGTATTTTCCAAATAAAAATGTACCTATTCCATATGTGTTTAAAAATTCAAAAATTTGTTTCGCAAAACAACTATATAGTTGAAAATTCAACTTGTTGTAGAAGATATGTTTTTTTATTAAAAATAATGCTTTTAAGTGAAAAATTAGTTTTAAAAAGTAAAACTTAAGAGTTTCATTTCAACCTAAAAATTTATTTTTTAATTTATAAATTAAAATATTTGTGTAAAGGTGTACGTAATTTGTTGGAAAAACTTTTGTTTTTTGGTACAAAATTGATCTTATAAACTTAAAAGTTAATTATTTGGTTAAATTTTAATGTATTCTAAGTAGGAAATAATCCTTGTCTGTTGATGGTTCTTTTTGATTGAGAATTTTGTTAAAATTTCTTTTTTTCTTGAAGCTTCATCTCCTTGGTTGAAAATGTAACTATTTTGATTAAAATTCGTTTCATGTTTGGTTGAAAATTAATCTTTTAAACTGACAAATATACCGTTAAATTTTTTGATAAAAAATTGATATTTTTTACTTGAAACTTCAAATTTTTTATTGAGAATTGATGCGTTTCATTTTTAATTATTCTTTAATGTGAAAGTTCTACTGTTTTGTAGAAAATTAATCTTCTTTGTTTGAAAAGTAAAGTTTTTAGTTGAGCAACCATATTTTCTGTGTTAGAAATGAAAATTTTTTGAAGATAATTTGTCGTTTTGGCTTTAAAATTAAATAAATTTCTAATAATTTATTTATTTTGTTCAAAATTCTTTTTAATAGAACATCAATCTCCTAGCCAGATAATTTTTTGTTTATTTGTTAAATATTTGAAAGCTTTGTTGCAAATCTATTTTTATTGTTAAAATGATTCTTTTTTTAATAAAAAAATTTAACTATTCCATGTTTGATTCTAACTGTATCCTGTGTATTCAATAAGTAACAAATTTGTATTTTTTAATATAATATTTGATACTCTTCGCCGAAAATTCATCTTTTTGGTTGAAAATTGTTTTTTTTTTAAATAATTTTTTAAATAAATTTTTTGTCTGAAAATTCCACTATATGTACCATTTTCAGTTGAAACTGTATCCTGTATACTGTATAAGTTAAAAATTGCACTGTTGGATAGAAAGTTCATGTATTTTTTTGAAAAATATTCTTTTTGGGTAAAAAGAAAACCTAAAAATGAAAGAACAGAAGTACTTTTTGTTGCGGATTTTTTTTTCAAACAGATACAGTTGAATTTTATGGCATTGAAACAAAACAAGATTAAATAGAGTTGTAACATGTAAAATTTGCTCTGAAATCGCTGCAAAGATGACATTTTTTTCTTTCTGGGAATCTCCTTTGTTAAAAGTTGAACTTTTTGGTTCAAAGTTCAACTATTTTTTAGAAAATTTATCTTTTGGGCAGAAAATTCTTCTTCTTTGTTGATAGTTTCACTTTTTTGTTGAGAATCTTGTGTTAAATTGATAATTTTGTTTGAAAATCAACTTTTTTGTTAAAGATTGATCTTTTTTTTCTTAAAAATCCACTTTTTCCAAAACATTTGACTTTCTACCTTAAAAACTTTTATTTTATTTAAATAAGAAAATGATTTAATGGTTTTTATGCCAATTTACTATTTACATTGTTCTAGGGAATATTTATGGGGCGGCTCAAAAAGCAGGAAAGCAGCTGGCAAGAGACTTTTTTAATTTTAACAATTGTAGTTGCAGTATTTAACTTAATCCTGCATTAGTATTACTTTTTAGATTAAAGTTAATTATATCATACCAGTAATATATAAGTTCTATATAATAAGTTCTATTCAATAAAAAAAATGCATTTATGTCTCAAGTATTTATCGAATTTGAACCCTTTCATAATTAATTTATAATTTGTCTTATTACAATTATAATTTATACTTTATAATTTATGTAAGGTTTTTAAATACTATGAGGAATATTTTATACTCTTTACCTGAATTCGTATGAATTTGTACTAATTGAATAGTGCGATGACTTATCAATTTATGAATAGATTTCAATCTACACCAATCATCAGTGAAAAAAACTACTAATTCGTAGAAAAAGCGTAACATTAAATTCATAAATAATTATTTTTTATTAATTGCATTTTTAACGATTTTTATACACATTAGTAATTTTTTGATTAATGATTATTATCGGAATGCCTACTCTAAATCAATTGATAAAGGACCTCCCACTATTTACATAGTAGAACCTCATGCCAGATCAGATATAGAGAATCAAAAGTTTGTTTAAAAATAATTCAAAAATATATATTTCACTATCATCAATAGTCCTTTTCACCA
>NC_046666.1:108100566-108113843 GCF_010883055.1 Belonocnema kinseyi | reverse complement strand
CCATCCGAGATTTCCAAACCGATCCTTCACAATGATCGGGTCAGCCAGCTTGAGATGACCGAGACGACGGTCTGAGGAAATCGAGTCGACTTTCTGAGATTGACGATTTGGACCTCTTGTTTTTACTTTATAAAGATAGTCGCTTTAGCCATATTTAAGAGCTGTCCTATAGTCAACCCTGCAATATGGTCTGTTTGCACGTTTATATTGCTGAACAGACCTTCCATTTTTCTCCGTGTACACTCGATGGACCTACTATCGGCGAGAAAATTCGAGTCCTCTGGCTTTGACGTTGAATAAGTATGTGAAGAAAAAATGGTAGATTAATGAAAGAGATATCATTTTATAGGTGCAAATATTGTACATTGTTGATTTTTCATCGAATTTTTCTGTTTCAGGTTCATCAAGATTTAGAATTATGTGATTTGTTTAAATTAAATATGTGTATTAATAACAATGATAATTATAATTTAGGTTGAAAGAATCCAGTTGCTTATTTAGGAAAATATGTACTACAACTGAAGAATGAACTACTTTATTGTACTCGCGCATGATCTAGGCCGAAGAAATATTTTTTTGAATCAAGAGATATATTTTTGTGCTTCAAATATTAAAAAATTTGCTGCGGGGAAATAGTTTTTTGATCCTATAAAATATTTGCTTGACCTTAAAATATATTTCTTTCCTTCAATTCATATTTCCCCATTTCAAAGAAATATTCATTCCAATTCATGCGACATTCATTTCGAACAATGAATCATTCATTTGTTGTAAAATGTATATTTTTTGTCTTAAATTATTTTTCTTTGATTTAAAGAAACATTTCCCTTCAACCAACAGGTCGTATTTATTTGCCTCTAATAAATGTTTCTTTGAATATAAACAGGATTTTCACTTCAGCTATGAAAAATTCACTTGGTACCAGTATTCCTTTTTTTCAGTGTACGGACAAAAAAGTCTCTGGAAATTCATTGAAACATTCAATTATTTCTGCAGAAGACTTTAAAAAAATTTAAACTAGCTTACACCTTTGTCAGAAGAAAGTTATTGTATTTGCTGCAGCTATTCGTGTGGCTATGAAGAATGCGAAGATTGTTGAGCTTTTTGCCCGACCAAACACGTCAAAAACGAAAAGAGAATTATCTGAATTTCACTTGCAGTTTGGAATTGATGGTGTATAAGAGTTTCTGAAAGTATGTTTGTTCAACCAGTTTAGTTAAAAAAAAGGAAAGAACCGCATGGGTACCGTCAAAAGTATTAATTAGCAAGGAGTTTGCGCAAAGCGTTTCGAAGATTCTGGAGTTAACACATTGCTCGTACTATCACTGGCAAAGAACGCCCATGAAACCGACGAGAATGTGTTGCAACTGTGGTCATCAATACAAATCAATAATTTCGAAGGGACTATTGCAACAGATTTAAAACTCGCAAACATCATGGCGGGTATTCAGTTACATAGCAGCTCTTACCCGTTAAACCTAACTAGCTACACACTGCCCGTGCAGAAATTTCCTTATCTTTCCCTATTTGAAGTTGGGTTCTGATGGGGCCCATATCAGAATATCTAGTCTAGAAAAAACTGGTTGGACCCCTATCGGAATATCTAGTCTAGAAAAAACTGATGGGTGCCCTGTCAGTTACTATTGAAGAATTCCATGCTTCGTATAGGTATGGCAAATCTATATGTGTCTAATGGGTCCCCGACCAGACAACTCCTAAAATGTTATATTGCCTAAAATATAAGTTCAAGGCTTTTGAAGGTTTCAGTATACAAAAATAATGTTTTTATGAGTATTTAAACTCGTTATTCTCGAAAACTTGATTTAGGGCACTAATGAAAATATTCTTCGGAGCCAGGTAGATATGTTTCAGTTAAAATTAAAGTACTAATGTCAAGTACAGCTGTCCAGTACTGTAAAAAGTTGTAAAGTAGTCTGAAATGGGAAAAAACGAAATATTATACAAAGAAAAATTTTAGTCGATTAAATTTATTTACTTAAAAATTATTTTATTGATATTCATGTTAACAGTTTGTATATTTTACATTTTAATAATATTGTATAATAATAAATACTTAATTAAAATAATGAATTTAAAATTTGGGATTTTAGCTTTTTTAAGCTGTAGGTTATGAGGATGGCTTTTTCATCGAGTTTCAACTTGTCGGTTTAGCGTAGTGGTTAAGACTCTCGACTGTTGGGCAATAGATTTAGGTATAGATATGTAGGTTTGATACCCTGTAGTGTTATAAATTTTATTTGTAATATAATTTTTAAGAATGAAATATATGTATTTAATATAAACAGGACCATTAATATTTAAAATAAAAATTTTCGCAATTAATTATAATTTATTTTTTAAATATCCTTTTTACCATATCGTTAGAGTATAGTAGTAGTGGGTGTTGAAATTACCCGAAATTTTTAAATAAAATTTCAATTTTTGAAAATATGATTGATATTTGGATCGTATACAGTCGTATAATGATGAACAAATAAAAGTACTGACTGACAGTAACGTGACAGTACCCTGTAGGAGTCCCGCAGGAGCCCTTCTCTTTAATTGAATTGTAGGCGGGCTGAGCCTACTAGAACCCTACAAAAATCTAGTAGGCCCCCGTGGCCTCAGTGTTACGTTCTAGATAGGGCCTGATTAGTTTTCCCCGCTAGAGCCCGATTAGAGATAGGGTAAACTAACCAGAGCCCCGCTAGAGCCGTTTAGAAATTTCTGATACTGCTTCCTACCCAAGTACATATTTTTAGGTGTCTTTGAAAAATATTGTCAAACATATTAATATTATAGAAAAATAAACAAAGTGAATGTTCGAGAATTTTGGTGCTGACCAAGTGATCTAAGTGCATATTATATAAAATTCCAAAGAGAATATTCTTAACAAAGATTTTCTGAAACAGAATGCATACAAATATAGTTGCTGCACTCTGTTTTTGGAGACTTTTGTTAGATTATTTTCATTAGGATGTAGTGCAGGTAATTCCAGAGGGAATTAGAAAGAGTTCATGAACATGAAAAAGTACCGTAATTAATCAGAGAAAAAAAAGTGTTGATGCGAAGCCAAGAGTCGGCTTGTTTCAATGTGTAACATAAAGAAGAGCAGTTCGGTTAAAAACTAGTAAAGCTTAAAGTCTTTAAATTGATCTACTTATAGAACTATAATTTAGACCCAATGTAGTCTTGATAGTAGTCGATAGCGATAATATGGGCTAACATCAAGACCATTGCTGGCGCACGTCAAAAAAATATCTATTAGGCATCGTTCAACGTGGAATTTCAAAAACTTTCCAACTGTTTAAAAAAAATCCGCCCGCATCGCGGTCACATTCTCATAGCGCGCTGCGTACGCGGCTAGCTGCGCTCGCTAGTTTAAGCGGGCCTGGGGCGCGCGACTGTTGGTTCTCGCGCTTCGCGCTCGATAATACATTTATCTCGCGCTCCGCGCTCGATTATGTATTTACCTGACGCTCCGCGCTCGGCCCTAGCATTATCCTCCACATTTGTGCACAGACCACAATGCGAAAATTTCTACATTGTAAGTTAAAAACTATTATATCAAATGTCTATTACAATTTTTTGTGTGTACCTTGGTCTGGTACTGCTTATTCAGATATTCAAAATAATTTTTACATTTTATTTTTCCTGATCCTAATAGGACCCTGTTGTGGTTGTTTAATCTTTTTCCCTTTTTCAAGTATATATCAAACACTGTAATTCAAACACCAAAGTTAGGTTATACAGACTCTAATTTTTTTAATTTCGGGCTAATTGAAAAATTCGGCTAGAATAGTTTTGAAATATATTTGGTATCTAGTGAAAATTTTGAATAAAATTTTTAGATCTATGAAAAAAAAAATTTTCTAGTTTTTGAAAATTTTCAAAATTTTGAAAAGTATATAACTTTTATAATTTTCATCCAAATTAAAAATTTTATTTGGATAATTTGCAAGTCTTTACCCATCTATAAGAAACTTTGACAAAAAATTCTATAATTTTAAGAAAAAAAATTTTGAAAATGTTGAAAATGCTATAATTTTTTTAATTGTGGGCTAATTGAAAAATTCGGGGTCAATAGGTTTGAAATATATTTGGTATCTAGTGAAAATTGTGAATGAAATTTTTGGATCTATGAAAAAAAATAATTTTGTCTATTTTTTGAAAATTTTCAAATTTTTGAAAAGTATATAACTTTCCTAATTTTCATCATGATAAAAAATGTTATTCATATAATTTGCAAGTCTTTTACCCATCTATAAGAAACTTTGACAAAAATTTATAGAAATAAAAAAAATTTTTTGAAATTTTGAAAATGCTCTCAATTCTTTAATTTTGGTTAGAAATATCTGATTAACGAACTTAACCTTCATTTTGGGGACTTTTAGAAGTGTATCAAATGCGGATTTGATTGGACAAATCCTTCAAAAGCAGCGTGGCTACAACATTCAGGTAACCATACATACAAACAGTGGCGTAACTACCTTACCGCGAAACCCCGCATTGCGGGGGGGGGGGCTCCTTCTGTAAGGGGGCACCTTTTCCGAATTTTATGAATTTTATGAATTAAACTTATTCTATTACTATAAGGAATAGTAAATTCCGATAAAAGCTTTATGGCAATGTTTATACAATTAATTTTTGTTCCTTGCACATTTCTTTTAAATTGAGCATGTCTATTCTTTTTTTACATACCTGAAATATTCCGAAATCTTCTCGGCTAATGAAAAAACGTAACCTTATGGATTATCGCAGCTACAAGCAGCTATAATTAAAAAAAATTTGGCGAAGTTTGAATTTATAATTATGTACAGAATGCTTTCCAATATACTAAACGAAGTAAATGTTTCATCAAGATTACTTCAAGCAGACAAATATAGATTTGAGTCGTGCACTTAAAATCTTAAGACTTAAACACTACAAGGAAACATTAAAAATAGTACAGACTTAACTATGAAAAGTTCAAGGAAGAAGCTTCACAAATATCTCAAAAATGGTGCATTGAACCAGTCCTTGTAGAAGAACGGAAACCAAAGCGTGAGAAGCATTTTTATATTAGTGAAGAATTTTTAAAAATCAATGTCTTTAATCACACCTTAAGGTGTCTAAGGTTCAATTAGACATTGTGAATACATAGTTTACAGAGAAATTATAGATTCGATATTATGAGGAATTCACAAAAGAATTCCTCTTGGAAGTCATCAAATTTATTCCATGTTTAAATAGTAACGAGTTCACTGAGACGTTGCAGTAAAGGATCTTTTCTGCACTCTACTAATTAAATACAGCTTCATGGAAAGCGATTTTTCAGAACTAATCTATTAAGAATTTATTTAACTCGGCATGTTACAGTATAGCAAATTGCGAAAGGACGTTTAGCAAATAAAAAATTATAAAATCCTATTCAAGGAATAGAATGCGTCAAAATCGATTCTTAAATCTATCTCTACTGACAATCGAACTTATTGATGCAAAATAATTGGATGTCGAAATTGTTATTAATAAGTTTGTCAAAATGAGATCGAGACAAATTGCTATATAGCAACGTGCAGATAATTTTGTAAACGGTGCGATACTAATTTTTAAGTCAGAACTATTTATAATTTATTATATAAATTGTCTGAAATAAAATATAATTTGTGATATATTATCAAAAGAACTATGTCAGATATATTATTTTCTTAAATCTATTTCAGTGACACTTATACGCTGTTTATTTTCGAATTCGCTCTTTTCGAGCCTTTTTGGAGGAAAAAAAGAGTATGAAAAGCTCTCTCCAACCTCGTGCAGAACTCTATTTTTCGTGACAGAGCATGCCGAGTATTAGGATTTTGCCTCGGGTTTTGTTGAACTCATAATAAGTGTATAGTTCACACATCTTATTCATGCATCTTCTTAATATACATTTAAAGGAGCGTCGGCTTAACTCTGTCTAATCTTTATGTCTAGTACTGCGCTAGTACTGCCCGTCAGCACTAATGCAGTACTGAAAGCCAGTACCGAACATATTTATCATCCTAAGGTCCTGCAAGCACTGCGCCAGTACTGGTGGTCAGTATTGCGGCGATGCTGCCAGTGCTGGCGCAGTAGTGCGCCAGTAGTCAATTTCCCATTGAGTAGTCCATGGCTAGACGTGGGCTAACATCAAGCCGCTGCATAATCTTTAAAGTAGTATCTGTAGCCAGAGTGTGACATTGCATCAAGTCCCTTTATAAATATCAAAGAAACTGTTTTCTGGGTGTAATTTAATTTATAATACAGTCCTTATTTAGGTTATATTCAGCACCTCTTTTAAATTTATAAAGTGACTTGATGTAAGCCCACAGTCTGGATACAGAGACTACATTTTAGATTATGCAGCGGCTTAATGATGTCCTACCGTCTAGCAACATTTATATGATATGAAGAGAAAAAATTATTAAAATAGTATTTATTTCATTATTTTAAATTTCGCGGATCTCCCTAATCTGTCAACAGGAAAAAGTAAAGAAATCGAAATAAGGTTCTCAGAGGTATCGGGGATTTATTGTTCATAATCCACTACAGGCTATAGTTCTGGACCGATTTTGATGTTTTTTAGAAATACTCCGTGTTAGTTTCTGCAGGACGATTTCAGGCCCGATTTTTTAATTTCGCTCTGTAAAATTTATTATTTAAACAAAGAGACCATAAAAATTGGACATATTACGATTTTTTTTTCTCTGAAGTAGAGACTTAAGAAAAGTTGCTATCTATCAAAATTATTCCAGATACACTTCAAGAATATAAATATTCAGTTTCAGATTTGAAGCAATTGTTATGAAAAATTAGTATACACAATTATTTTCATACGGTGTTCAGTCGCAACAAAATACTTTCTCTTGGTGAAAAATGACTCAATATCTAGTAGTAATAGTATTTAGAATATTTAATAACCATTAGCTAACAGTTACGATTATTATAAATATTCTAATAAACCAATTTTTTTTCATCAATCAACTATCCAATTAATTCTAATTTATAATAAGTAGCTGCAGAAATATAAAAATTTTAAACATTTGTATGTCTAGTGCAAATATTATAAACAACTTTATTGTTATTAACAATATTAAAAATAAATAATCACGACTAAAAATGTTACCACTGTGTAAGCAGTTTTTTCGTAATGATTATTCTAAAGCATCTTGATAGACGTATTTTAATAAGCAGCCTTGTCATTAATTCTCAATTAATATTAATATTAAGTGATAATAGGACATCATAACGTTTATAAACAAAAGAATGACGTAAAATTATTTTGCTATGGAAATAAAAAAACTTCACCACGTATACTTACATAAAGATATTTGTGTAAAACAAAACATAAATTAAGCGACTAGCATGGTATACAGCTTTAAATAATTATTATATTTGAATCAATTATAATAAATACGCAGAGAAATGAACTACTATATTAAAACCTTGTCTTTTAACACAAATAAAATTTTCTCTTAAATTTAAGATTAAGCGGATCTTCATTTGTCTAAAAAACAATCTTTTTACAGCAAACATTTGCTAAAAGAAAAAAATTTCTGATATAATATATATATATAGTATAGTATAGTATAGAATAGCAAAATTAAAACACGAAATAGTTAATTTTTTTAATATTTCGTTTACGAAAGTCACAATTTTCCATTATTATTTAATAATAATATTAATTGAGAATTACTGAGAAAGGTGATTATTGACGTGATACTATCAAGATGCATTAGGCTAATCATTACAAAATAAACTACTTATTCAGACTGCTCTTTAGCTATTTATTATAACTTAGAATTAATTGGAAAGTTGTTTGATTAAGTAAAGAAAAGTAAAAAATAAAATTTTTTAACTAGAACATTTATAATAATGGTAATTGTTAACTAATCGTTATTAAATATTCCAAATAATATGCCTACGAGAGATTTAGTCATTTTTCACCAAAATAAAGTTTTCGGTTGCAGTTAAGCACCGTATTAAAATAATTGTTTATTGTAATTGTTTACAGCAATTGGCTTAAGTCCTGAACTGAATATGTATGTTCCATAGTGTATCTGCAATAATTCTGATGGATAAAGAATTCCCTTTAGAATCTTTTCTTCGTAGAAAAAAAACATTCGTAAAATGTCCAACTTTGACGCTCTTTTTGTTTAAATAATAAATTTGACACAGAAAAATGAAAAACTCAGACCTTTGGCTTCTTGTAGGATTCGTCCTTAAATGCGTCCTGAGTAATTATAAAAAAAACTTCGAAATCCGTCAAGAATTGTAGACTGTAGTAGATTATGAACAGTAAAATCCGAATACCTCCAAATATGAAACGGTGCGGTTCATGTCTCCCAATATATTTTTTAAGGCATGTTACATTGCCGAATCTCAACTCTAGTTATTGTTTCTTATGAAAATAATAAAACAGTGCTAATAGTAAATTAGTGACCTGCACAGGCTGGAATTTCAGATCCGTACCCTCTGGGTCGTGAAAGAAAAGAGACACAACAGTCGGTACTTATTTTCGATGGAAAACAACAGATGGCAGCAGCACATACTCGCTGGCCTGGTAGCGAAAAATAGGAGTTATCGATAATGTGTTTATTATTATGAATTATGTTTTATGACGTGATTGGCGGGTCGGGCAGGATTGACGTTGTCATGTTAGATAATGCTTAAAATCAAGTTCTATATTTTTTTTTGCTATTAGATGACACACAAAAAGTGCGATTGTTGATATACTGCAAACGCCCTTTTTTTACAAGTTCAAATTTTTCACTAGCTAATTTTTTTTCTTTCTATTTATTTTCAAAATACTTACTAGAATTAAATTCTAGACCTACTATCGGCGAGAAAATTCGAATCCCCTTGCTTTGACATTGAATAAGTATGCGAAGAAAAAATGGTATGTTAATGAAAGAGGTATCATTTTAAAGGTGTAAATGTTGTACGTTAATGAGCCGAAAAGTAATATTCGAAAAAATTATTTGTAGCTTACAGATCTGAAAATACGATGAAAAGTGAGGAAATTTTATAGCTTTTAAAAACAGTGAACTTTAAAGGATAGTTTTTAATTGAAAAAATAATAGGAAACATCTGAAAAAATTCATGGTGGTACATTAAATATTTCTGAACATATTGCCGTCGAAAAATGTGCAAAATATAAATAATTGTTCGTTTTTTGTGAAGAAATATGCGACCGCACTATCTTCAGTTCTAATGAAGATAATGAAGTGATTTAAATTGGAGGTAGTTAGTTGAACTATATGTAATCATTTAAAATTTGAAGGAAGTATGTGCTTATTGTTGTTTTCGTACAAATTGCGATATTTAAAGTCAGTTTTTCATATAGGAAAGCAAGTGCGAGAGCCCAGAGTAGTGCCGTTTTTAGGGGAGCGACTTCGGTTTTCCTCAATACAGGGAAATGGTTTGAAGGCCAGAGTGAGGCTCGGTGGCACAAGTTGGGTAGGTCGGGCTGAGGAAAACCGAGGACGATCCCCTGAAAAAACGGCACCACGCTGAGCTCTCGCACTTGCTTTCCTATATAAAAAACTGAATTCAAATATCGCAATTTGTACGAAGACAACAAGAAGCACATACTTCTTTCAAATTGTAAATTGTTACAGATAGTTCAACTAACTACCTTCAATTTAAATCACTTCATTATCTTCATTAGAACTGAAGATAGTGCGGTCGTATATTTATTCACAAAAAACGAACAATCATTTATATTTTGCAAATTTGTCGACGGCAATCTGTTCAGAAATGTTTAATGTACCACCATGAATTTTTTCAGGTTTTTTTCTATTATTTTTTCAATAAAAAGCTATGCTTCAAAGTTCACTGTTTTTAAAAGCTATCAAATTTCCTCACTTTTCAGCGCATTTTCAGATTTGTAAGCTGCAAATAATTTTTTGGAATATTACTTTTCGACTCATTAACGTACAACATTTGCACCTTTAAAGTGAGACCTTTTTCATTAACCTACCATTTTTTCTTCACATACTTATTCAACGTCAAAGCCAGAGGACTCGAATTTTCTCACCGATAGTAAACGAAGTATTAGTTCTGGGGAATTAATAAACAAAGTTCTTCTTTTTCTTATTACTTTTATTAATAATCAGGGATATATTTAATTTATTTAATTAAGTTAATTTTTGTTGACATTTCTAGTTGACACTGACCTAAATGATATGACATTTGTGTTGTTTTGGCATAACCATTGAACATCAGAGTAACACTACTTGGCCTGGAATTTCTATGCGTGTAAATCTTCTTAGGTAGATTGCATCTTTCTTTCTATCATATATGACCAGAAAGAAAAAATTTATATACTCCACCGGAGTTTACCAGCGCCTCAGAAGTGACCCAGTACTGGCCACCAGTACAGATAATCGGAAAATTGGTCAGTACTAGCAAACGATTGGCTCCACGATCAGGATCGTAATATGCCGATAGTATAAATATTTAAGAAGTGAAAAAATACTTTTAAAAGTATGTTTCATGTGTTCTAAAATGCCGAAAAACTATTATTACAACTATCGCGAAAACAATTTGGTTTTACTGTTTTATTTTTTTAAGAAAAAAATTCTAGTTTCCATCTGTATAATGCATTGTAAATGTTCGGGATAAATATATATATTTTTAAATCTTAAACTTTGTAAAATAGTCTGAAGTACCTCATAAGAAATCCATTACAGTAATTATTTTATGTCGTTATAAACATTTATAAAATTATATCCTAATCTAAAACCAAAAAAATGACAAATAAATTGCAATCGATTTAAATATAATAATACATAATTAATTAGGAAAAAGTTTTGAAATTTAGTGTTTTAATTTTCATTAGCTGGGGCATGTGATGATGTTTTTTCCATTAACTTTCAATCATGTAGATTTAGAGCAACGGTTAAGAGTGCCGACTGCTAAGCGCTAGATTTAACTATGGATGTAGGTTCGAAACCCCTTAGCGCTAGAAATTTTATTTATAATTTAATGCTTTAAAAATAATATTCATTAATAATTATTATTCAGTATTTCTCGTGTATAACAATAACGGATGTGAAAACGAAGCGTAAAGTTTAAATAAAATTCATATTTTTGAAATTATGAATAATATTAGGACGCTCTGCAGTCGTGTGATGTTAAATTGATAAAATAGACGCGTCCTAAAACCAATTAAAGGATTTACAATGAGTTTTTTCATTAACTTTGGCATTTTGGTGCACCAGTAGTTTGCCTGTACAGAAACAGTATTGATGGGCAGTACCGAAGCTGTATCGCATGCCAGTACTGCGGAGATTGATAGGCCAGTACTGGTTGGATTTCGTCTAGTCACAGAAAAAACTGTGCTCCGAATGAGAAATAACTTTTGGTTTCTGAAGGTCTGCCGGAAAAAGGAGCCTCTCGTGCTAAAAAGGAACTCAAGACGATGAATTTGTCCCAAAGGAGCCGCCAGCTGGACCTCCAAAGGAACCTAATTTTAATAGAGACTTTTTCCGAAGAACCTGTTTTCTGGTTTACGCACTTCGACATTTTATCAAATTAATAACAGAACTTTCACGTTAAAGTACACATGTATGTGATATAACATTGACGATAATAACTACACCAAACTCTCGCTCTTAGTCCAGTGTCAAGGGTTGCCTTCAAATAGCTTTGGACTCAATTCAGTGGGATCGAAACGTTAACAGAACCGTCTGACTGTTTTCAATTGACATGCACGCTATTGCGCAATATACTTGACTGAGTACTTACGCACTGCGACCCTTCTGCGACGACTGTCGCAACCGTCGTTGCCCTGATCCTCTTAGAAACTGCTGGTGCCAGCAGTTCTACACGGAAAAAAAAGTATATCTTTCGAAGAACTCTCTAATCCAGCGATTCACAAACTGGCCGGCTCTACTTAGCCAGTGCTATTCCAGTACTGACTTGTAATGCTTGACGGTACTGGCAAACCACTGGCAAACTAAAACGCCGGTGGGTACCTCGAAACCGAAAAAATGCTGCAAAATAGTTATTTGTTATATTAGTGCCCGTTTTCCATATTCTGATGAATTATTGAAGCCCGGTTTAAAATAGAGGTGCGCAGTAGTTTTTGGATTTGCATTTGCTTTTCTGCGTTTTTTTATTCAATTGTGTCATCTGCAGACGAAATTTGTGAGCCGGCCCCTGTGGACACGCGCGACTATTCTCTGAATAATAAAGTCAGCGAAAACTATTTCTTTAAAAGTTAGATTTTTTGCGCTGAATTGAAGAGACTTTCAACAGCAAAATTGGTTTGAATTCATATCGCCGGTGCTTATGAAAAAACCCTGTAAATTAAAGCTATGAAGAAAAGCCTTTTTCAAAGATGCCGTGAAAAATAAATTGTTCATTAGATCATTGTGAAAAAATATATTGTTTTAAAACACCATGCAAAAGAACACATTTCATTAAAAGGCTACGAAAAAATATATATTTCGGTAAATGCTAAGAAAAACCTTATTCCTATAAGCACCGTAAAATGAGACATTACTTATGAAAAAAGCGCGAAAAAAACTTTATTTGTGAAAAAGTCGTGAAGAAAGATCGCATTCGTTAAAACTTTTAATTAAACTGTTTTATTCCAAGAAAAAATTATAATAATAATTTTGACGTGAACAAGTATTATTGGTGGACTATGCAAAGAACAATAAATAAATATGAAGTTAAAATCGTGTTTTACGCTGCTAGCTAGGAAAGAGGAGAAAAGTACTGGGCGGACAGCGCTGGGCCAGGTAGGCTGGGCGGAAATAATGAAAACTCACTGCAATTTTCTAAACTTGTTTATATATTTAAACAATCATAAATAATATCAATTTTCAATTTTCAATTATAATGAAAGACGCACTTTTAAACTTTGATTATGCAGTAAAAAAAATATTTATCTTATGTATATTTTAACTTATCGAGTTTTGCTTAACAACATTTATGAACTTCACAATATTTATGAACTTTGGTTCAGTCAAATAATGAATATGTTAATTATTATATTCACCGTTTACTACTGTAATTAGTGGTGCCGTTCGATACGAAGCAGTGTCGTGATCGGTTCGGCGTTTTCAAGCAAAAATAAACGTTTTTTTCATCTGATCTTGATCAAATCATATTCAACAAATTTAGTTATGTATTAACATTTATTAATTTTGAGAACAAATTACATAAACAAATGCATATTTTCGGCGTTTTCAAGCAAAAATAAATCGTTTTTTCATCTGATCTTGCTCAAATGATATTCAACAAATGTAGTCATGCATTAACAT
>NC_046666.1:108086123-108100466 GCF_010883055.1 Belonocnema kinseyi | reverse complement strand
TATATAAACAAATGCATATTTTCGGCGTTTTCAAGCAAAAATAAATCGTTTTTTCATCTGATCTTGCTCAAATGATATTCAACAAATGTAGTCATGCATTAAAATTTGTTAATTTTAAGAACAAATTATATTTAAAAAATGCACAATTTCGGCGTTTTTAAGCAAAAATAAATGTTTATTTTCATCTGACCGTGCTCAAATCATATTCACAAATTTAGTTATGAACAGTGGAACAGTTTTGAATTTTAAGCGTTTAAAATGAAATTTCAATACATCTCTCATTGGGAATTGTTTCATTTAAACGCTAGAGCATTTACACGTACTGTACAATAAAAGAAATGTGTATGAATAGAACATTTAAGAGAATGGAACTATTTTACTTGACTTGTGTAGTCGTAAATTAACTTTTGAAACTGAAATGTTAACTATTCCGTTTTTAATTGAAAATTGAGGTTTTTGAATTAAATTCAAAATACAAATTCTAGGTTGGAAATTCATGACTGATCGAAAATTCTGAAGTTTGGTTAAAAGAAGTTTGGTTGGAAGTTGAACTATGATGCTGAAAACTCGGGTTTTTTTTTTTTTTTTTTTTTAATAAAAAATCATGTTTTCCCTGGGAATTAAAGTATCATTTGTTGATAAAAATTCAATTTTGTGTAGAAAACAAAGATAAAAGTACAATAATCAGTGAATTATTCTCTGAACAATAATTCTTATAAATAATATTAATATTGATAAAACATGTAACTATTTTGTTGGAAACCCGTTTATTTGAGGTAGAAATGTGTTTTATAATTGAACATTCAAGTATTCACGTTGAAAAGTCATCATTAAAGGCAAAAGTTAGTTTCTTCATTGGAAATTTCTACTACCTTGGTTTGGAAATCGATTTTTTGGTTGAAAATTTAACTATATTCTTGAAAACACGTTTTATCGTTTGATAATTAATTTTCTCAAATGAAAAATTAACTGCAGGTTTCTAGTTGCAAATTTATTTATTTTAGTTTCAAATTTAGCTACATAATTGAATGAAAAATAGTTTTTCTGTTTGAAAATTGAAACTATTCTCTTGATGATTTGTGTTTTAGGTTAAATAAAAACGTTTCTAACAACATATTGAACTTTTCGATTTTCAAATAAAAATTCGTTACGAATTTAACTTTATTTTTGATAATTCATATCTTTTCTGAAATTTTTTTCTTTTTATTGTAAAATGAAGTGTCTTGGTTGAAAATTCAACTCCTTGTTTCAAAGTTAAGATAAATATTCGTAAGTTCATTTTATTTTTCACAAATTTAACTAATAATTTAAAAAAAAACCTTCTTGGTTGGAAATGTATTTTATAATTAAAAATGTAATTATTGCAGTTCAAGGTTCATCATTTTATTTGAAAAGTAATTTCTCGAATTACAAATGCATTATTTTTTCGAAGTTCGTTCTTTTTGAAGTAGAAAATTAATTTTTAAATTGAAAATGTAACTGTTTCATTTCTGGTAGGAAACTTATCTTCTTGATTGAAAATTTACCTCTTTGTATAAAAATTCATGTATTTGGTGAAAAATGAGTCTTCTTAAGTTCTTATATATAAAATTAAAGTACTTCATTAAATGTTGTACTACTTGGTTAAAATTTCAGTTGATTGGTTGAGAGGCTTAAATATTTTGTTGAAAACTTTTTTTTAGAGGATATACTACTTTTATAAGTAACAATTTAAACATTCCATTTTTTATTGAAAATTCAACTATTGAAGTTTTTATTGAGAATTTATCCTACATATTTGGTTTGTAAATTCAACTTTAGTAAGGAAAGTATAACTGTATTATTAAACATTCATATAATTAATAGAAAATTTCACTATTTTGTTAAAAATGAGTCTTTTGGATTGCAAATTTATTAGTTGTGGCAGAAAATTCATCTTTCTTGGTTCAAAATTTAAGAGTCTTCCAACAATATCGTCTGTTTGTCAACATTTTTCTTCTTTAGTTCATCTATTTTTACAGAAATTTTCACTCTGAAACTTTGTAGAATCAGTAAAATGTAATCTATTTACGACAATTCAGTTGTAAGTTATTCACTTTACAATATCTGATTCATATTTGCTCCTTTTAAATAAACAGTGCAATATTGCCACATACTGAAAAATATATTCTTTTTCATTTAAAACATTTCTAAATAGACTGAAGGTTGAAAATAGTTTTTATAATCGGGATAATAGCATTTCCATGTTTCAAATTATTTAATTCTAAGCCAAGGTAGAAATCTTTCACTATCTATGGGGAAAATATATTTCAGGATTTTCACTCTAGCCATAACCGGTTTAACCAGGCCTTGGAGGAGTCAGGGGGAAGGATAATTGTATTTTGTTTTTTATTACGGCCATTCAATGAAGCGGGTTTTTTTCACAGCGTTTATTTGTGACGGGTAACGTTATAGAAGAAATAAATAAACGGGTATCCGTAGATATTATTATTTATTCATAAAAATGAAAGATTACAAAAGGTCGAGATACTAATACTGATGCTTTCCATCTCGGGGGAAAACAAGTATTTTAGGGAAAGCGTAGTCCTTTGTCCCTTGGGAATGCAGTCGGTGGGGATGTTACATAAGGGATTAAAATATGCTAGGTCTAAAAGTTTCACACCCCCCAAATTAGATTGAACTTAGTCTCTAAGTTCTTAATCTAAAAGTCTTTTGTACAACTGATACATCGTCATTCTGCAGTGTCGGATCCGTAGCGACAGCTGTGTAATGTACTGCTGGGGTAGTGGTTACATTAGTCTTGACGCAAAATAATCTTATACATAACTTCTTGTGTATTAATTTAGCGAGTAATGCGAAAAAACCTAGATTGTACAATATGTATGTTGTAGTGATTCCTATTGAAGCGTATCCTAAATAAGCTAAGACATCAGTTCCTGCTTCGATACAAGTTTTGTTTCTTCGAAGGTTTTTTATTTTTTGAAGGGATGTTTCCATTGTTTCTAAACTTTGTCGCAATGCATTAAAATTTTCGTGGTGAAGAGACTCTTGTACAATAGGTAACTGTGGACTTAAGAGTTCAAATTCTGATTGGTCGGCGGTATAAGATATGTTTTTCTTAAACATAATATCTATGCAGTGTTCTATTGACTTGCGTATTTTCAGGATTGATCTCGGTGTTTGAATTACACAATAGGAATCGCTATGAATTCAACTAGGTTTGGAGATGGATAAGCTTTGCCTTTGCAAGTTACATAAAGTATTTAATTTTAGTTCGTGTTCTGGAATAATAATATATTGGTTAGGATCTTTCAGTTGTACAAATGCTAGTTCCCATATTCTGAACGCTGAAAATGGACAAATGTGGTCGGAGATTATTTTATTTTGATATCGAATAATACTTGTTTCGCAACTTTGTATTTCACTAATCAAGAATGTTGGTGGACTGCGTTTACAAATTTCAATATCGTCCAGTTTTTTACATTTCTGCATAGAGTCTAAATCACTGGGCACATAGAAACTTTTTTCGGGGTTTATCAGGATAATTTCATGGGCTGGGATTGGAGCAATGAAGCCATTTCCGTGGTGGATAGGAATTGGGATTAGATGTAGGGTTTTCAGATCTTCATATTTCGGTACGGGTAATCTAAGAAAATAAACAAGACATTTATTTATTATTCCGATAGAAACCTCAGAGATGTCAATAATGTGTTGGTAATTCTGCTAACAAGTTTAATGGGATATTTTATGTTAGAATCCTCTTCGATTCTTCTCATCTCTGAAATCAAAATGCCGGGTGTTAGAATCTGTGGGTGTATTATTCCATGCTTTCCGTCATTGATTTAATTAATTAACAGGTTTAGATCTTCGCTAAATTCTCCAATAGCTATACTACACAGCACAATAATGTTGGCTATAGCAAGATTTTTCTGGTTAGATTTGTACTGTTAATAATAGTGTTAAATTCCTTGACGTAGCTTTCCGAATGATCATGAAGAAGCTGTAAGTCGCGGGAAGCTGAACTGATCCAGGTTTTCAGGATTCTAGTTTGGTTACCTAATGTTTCAGCCATGACTTGATTATCAGAGTATAGCTTGTCAAATTCTTCGTTGATCAATCTCACATCATCTTCGTCGAGTATTCCAAATAAAGTCTTGGAGACTGATCCAATGATATTTAAGATTCCCCTCTTATTTCGAGCGAATCCCAGTATGTGTTGCAGGGTTGTTTGAAGTTCTTCCAGTCGATAGATATGATTTCTTAGAGCCTTCAACTCAAATTCTTCCGTGCATCCCATACACAATCCGTTGGCTTTTTCATAGGACTCTTGAATCTGCTTAAATCGTGGATCTATGCCCGATGTCTCGATTCCTATCACTAGTTTCTATGTATAGTGATACGATTTAGTGGTTCCTAGGTTTTCGGCATATATGGTGGTGTCCTGAAGAGATTTGACGATGATATCTCCTTGAGTGAATGCAAACAGCATCAACAACCATAATACGGACATGATGATCCTGAAATTACCAGTTATATATCTTTAGTCGATCGGCGTGAACTACAGATCTTTGGGAAGTACTTTAAGTATAGTTGCGGGACCTTTCCAGTCTGGGCTCAATTTATTCTGCCTTGTATTTTCTATCATTACTTGATCGCCTACATCGAACAATTTTTGAGGTAATACTATTCTTGCATCTTGTACTCTTATATTTTTCTTTCGATTTCTCAATTTGCTCACGGGATTTTCTAATGTACCTCTCATGTCGTTCCTACCACAAACTCACCAAATCTGGATATTTTAGACTAGGTGAAGTAGCAAGTATCGATGGGACATTTGCATTTCTCCCGAAAGTCAATTAGAAAGGACTGAATCCGGTGCCCTCATGGATCATGGTGTTATATGCCATGCAAATAAACTTGAGTGTTTTGTCCCACTCGGTGTGGAGATCTGACATGGCAGTCCTAATTAAATCTTTGATGGTGCTGTGGGTGCGTTCTAGGGCACCGTTGCTTTGAGGATGAAAGGCTGTTGTTATAACGTGTTGAATTCTAAAAAGGTTCTCAAAATTTTGCATTAACTCGGATACTAGGTGTTGACCTTGATCAGTTAAGATGTGCTTGGGGGATCCAAATATATAAATAAAGTGATCGAATAAGTTTTCGATTATGGTTTCTGATAGTGTGTCTTTTAAAGGAATTAGTACTAGATATTTCGTAAGCATATCCTGAATCAATAGCATGTACTCGTTGGCCTGGGAGGTAACAGGTAGTGGACCGAATACATCCATTGCGATCTTATCATTGGGATCTACTGGAGTATCTGGTATAATTGCTTCAGAGCGTCTTCTGATTCTATTCAGTTTCTGCGTTTGACATGTGTGACATTTTTTTATATAATCTATTATGTCATTTTCCATGTTGGTCCAGATTCCTAATTCTCTAGCTCTTTGAATAGATTTATTCCCTCCAAAATGTTGAGCCATCAGAGACCCGTGACTTTCTTTGATTATTTGATTCCGTTCTTCTTGTGTTAGCTGAGTTGCAGCATTGTAGCATGTGTGTATTTTCAATTGAGGATATTCGAAGCTAATGAATGCAATTAAGATCTTAAGTTTCACACGCTCTGTGGAGGTGATGGTTGGGTCGTTAAAATGCATTCTAAGTATGGTTATTTTCTTGAAATCGTCTACCTGGCAGTATTGTCCAGTATTCTAAGCCAGTCTCTCTCTGTGTAAGGGGGTAGGACTTTGATGTTTGGATCGTTAGTTGGTCTTTTAGAGAATTCTCTCCACAATTTCCTATTAGCATTGGGTTTTTCTACTTCGCGAGTAGGTGTTCTGTTCCCAAACCATCGATAGTATTCTTGGTAGAGTTGTGGGTCAGTAGGTCTTTCGGGTACTGAGGGAGGTTCTATTGGTAGTTCTGGTGTTGGAGTTTTAATAATCGTGTCCGTCGGAATACAGGTTGGGCTTTCTGGATGGGTTTCTGGATTTCTTATTGAGCTTTCATCAGGTGCTTCTGGTGTATTTAGATCGCGCTCTCGGTTAGCATCCAGGATTTCAATATCAGGTAACTGTGCTTCTAGATCGATGTTTGTTTCCATTACCTGCTCATTTGTTAAGTTTTCATGGATTGGGTGCATCCGTGATAGCGCATCAGCGGCTGTATTTTCGGATCCTTTCTTATATACAACTCTGTATTTATATTCTTCAATTTTAATTCTCCAATGTATCAGTCTCGATGAGGGATCTTTGACGTTAAATAGCCAAGTGAGGGCTTGGTGATCAGTAATTATCTGAAATTCGCGTCCCAAAAGGTACTGTCGGAGTCTTTTTACTGCCCAAACTATTGCGAGCATCTCTTTTTCAGTGGTGGTGTAGTTTAACTCTGAGCTGTTAAGTGCTCGAGAGATATAGCAACATGGGTGACCATCTTGAGATAAGATGGCTCCTAGACCGAAATATGAGGCATCTGTAGTTGAAATGAATCACTTTTCAAAATCTGGATATCTCAAAACGGGGGCACTGCATAAGGAATTTTTTAATTTTTCAAATGCTTCCTGACATTCTGAGGTCTAGGCAAAGGTTTTTAATTTTTTAGTGAATGCTGTGAGTGGTTTAGCGGTAGTTGAATAGTTTTTGATAAATTTTCGATAATACCCTAAGAGTCCTAAAAATGACTTGACCTCTGTAGCAATCTTTGGGATTCTAAAACTTGCTACTGCTTGTAATTTCGCAGGGTTTGGTTTAACTCCGTTCTCTGTAATTACGTGACCTAAATACTCTAATTCAGGTTTCAAGAACTCACACTTATCAGGTTGAAGTTTGAGACCGGTCTGGCGTAGTCTTTCACATAGAGAGACCAGATTCTGGTTGTGCTCCTCTATCGTGGAACCAAATACAACAATATCATCTAAATAGACCATACATATCCTCCCATTCAATCCTCTCAAAGCTTTGTCCATCATCTTCTGGAATGTTGCTGGGCCATTTTTGAGACCGAATGGCATTCTTTCAAACTCAAAATGCCCTTTAGGTGTTGAAAACGCAGTGAATTTTTTTGAACCTTCCTCCATGGGAATCTGATGAAATCCAGCACGAAGGTCAAATGCGGAGAAAGATTTGGCATTACCTAAATAATCTAAAATGTCTTTGATCATTGGGAGTGGATATGCATCGTGATCCGTAATTTCATTCATCTTCCGAAAGTCCACCACAACTTTCCACTTTTTCAGGCCCGATGCGTCGACTTGAGTCTCGATTTCTTTTTTGTGACATTCTGCAGATTTATAGGAGCGATTATTGACAATCTTGTCTTGTGTGAGATCTATTTTATACTTTGGTTTGGTGGATTTTGTGAAGCTGGTCTGGGATTGTGTAAATTATGATTTATGGGACGAGTGACGGAAGGTGTAAACCGCGGTGACATCTTAGGTACGGTATTCGATCGCGAACGGTTTTTTTCGCGGTACCAGACTTCTGCCTCTAAGGCTTCTTGTTGGGCTTTATTAATAGTGAGTGGTTTTGGAGGTCTTACTTGTGATCCTATTTCATCCCGAAGGTTCATGATATATTTCTTTATTGAAGCTTTTTCTTCGATTTGTAGGGCAATTTTCCGAGCTGTTTTTTTCCGATGTTTGGCTTGAACAGCATAATTTAATTCATTCAGAGCTCGTCTGAATCTTTGATTGTACATTTGTACCGTATCGTTATTCTGTCGACAATTCTCTAATTTTCCTCGATATAGCTCTACAGATACTCCCGTGCTTAAATTTTGTTTTAATACATCATAAAGATCGTCGTAGTTATTAATTGTCGCGTATCTAATTGCGCGCTTAGCGTTACCGACGATCCGTTCCGTGACTATAAAATCTAGTAATAGTTCCGGCTGACAACACCTGGCTTTAGCGCGTTCAACTGACCGTATAAAATCTTGCACCCCCACATCATCTTTTCCATTGAGAATTTCGATTTTGCGGACAAGATCTTTAGCAGCAACTGACACAATGCCAGTGGGACATTGGGGCTGTGTTTGTGACGAGGAGGGCACGTGAGTGGTCTTTTTTTCGCGTAGCAGGTATATCCATCCCTCTCATCACCCGAGTCTTCCGAATCGCTACTCCCATTATTCTCAAAATTTTCCCTTTTCGTATGGCCGTTTTTCTCGATGGAATTTTTCTCGGTATTGTCATCTTCGGTAAGCAATGCGTTACCTTGTCGAGCCAATATTTTAATTTCCTCAACCCTTTTCGCGTTTTCATCATTTAGGACCCTTAAATTATTCTTCAAGCATCTTTGATTCTCTTCCAGAAGAGTCAACTTCTGCAATATATTTTGCAGGGTTTGATTTATTTCGGATAGATTAGTTTCGGAATTTGAGGTGGTGGACATTGTTAGGTTAGTTTCTAAGTTTTACCCTGCTAAATGTTTTAGATACGACGTGAGAGCCAGTTTAATTAATTATGTTAACGAGATAGTATTTCGCGATATCTAAATCGTCCAGAATTGTCGAAAATGTTTGATCAAGCCTACTTAATTCAGCCTGGTTACGTATTCCCTGGTGATTCCCAGTGAAATTCCTTCACCGTATGATGGATGTACTAGTTAGTCCGTAGACTGATTTCACAGCAATGCACTTTCACAAAACTGCACTTGATAATGCTTTTTGGATGCACTATTTAGTCCGTAGACTGATTTCACAGCAATGCACTTTCACAAAACTGCACTTGATAATGCTTTTCAGTTTCTTTTTTTTTTCAAAGATCCGTCCAGTTTGATTCCGCAGAGTCGTATCGAGGGATCCTGGCAGGATCGCCAAAATTCTGTGACGGGTTACGTTATAGAAGAAATAAATAAACGGATATCCGTAGATATTATTATTTATTCATAAAAATGAAAGATTACAAAAGGTCGAGAAGCGACGTTGCAAGCAACACGGAAGGTCTAATACTGACGCTTTCCATCTCGGGGGGAAAAAAATAATTTTAGGGAAAGCGTAGTCCTTTGTCCCTTAGGAATGCAGTTGGTGGGGATGTTACGTAAGGAACTAAAGTATGCTAAGTCTAAAAGTGTCACATATCAATATATATTTTTTTTACAGTGTTAACTGAGATATATTTCTGTTCATCGTATTTTATAGAGATAGCTTCTTTTCATGGCATTATGATAAAAAGTGTTTTTTTTTCACAGCGATATAAATTACAATTTGTTTGATATAAACAAAGAATAGCCTTGTATTAAACAATGCATTTGTTTAAAATATGTTTATTCGAATTCATAAAAATATTTATTTGATTTAAATAAAAAAACAATACAAAGCAGTACTACAGAGTGCCGCTAGGCGTGCGGAAGCGCTGCCGGCGGTTCCTAAGTAACTAACCTAAAATCTAAATCAATTGATCCTGTGATTGATTTGGTCGCATTGGTTTTTTCAGTGTTTTAATATCCTAAAGGTTCTGATTTACTATAAAATCATAAATTGATTGAAAAATGGGCGCTGTCTTTCTATTTTAGGAACTACTTGAATTTTGAGGCTTTTACCTTGCACGGAGAGACTTTCTATATCAATATTTGATTCATTCACGTTTAGAAAAAGTCTTATTTACTGTATGAAAATGATGAGTGTGAAAAACTGATAATGGTCAATAACAAGTTTTGTAAAAAAAAACAGTCAAAAGTAAGAATTTCACGTAACATAAGTTATAAGAAATGTACGAAATTTTAGTATTCTTAAATAAGAATGTGTATTAAAAAGAGTGCCACAAGTAATATCTGTAACTGCGATTTGCGAGAATTCTCAAAGGCTATACTAAAAGCATCCGAATGCTTCCGAGCTATTTCGCCTATTATTCTAAGAGCCGAGGCCGTTATGGCGAGTTATTAGGTAACGATTCTGCCACTATTTGCCTGATTGTTGAGAATATACTGGTCACCAAATGTGGCTTCTCCAGGGGTAGTCCCGGGGAGAAGGTGTTTAATTACTCATTCGAAGTTGTAAAAAAAATGATTAAAATAAGTCATAGGGTAACGGCTGAATCTTTCTGTGTTGAATGTCAAGACAATTAGACAGTGTTCCGTGCGATTGGCTGAACAATAGGCCGGTTCGGAAGGGGGGGCTGAACGATCTACTATCGGCGAGAAAACTATAGGCATCTGCCTTTGAAGCTTAACTACTCAGTAAAAAAATGCTAGCGCAATAAAAAAACAGTCATTTAAAAGCTGAAAGTGTTCTACGTTAATGAGCTTGAAGACGTTTATGTACAAAAATTTTTGTGCTTAGCAGACTGAAAAATGTAAAAAAGTAAGGATTTTTGGGTACATTTAAGAACAGTCAAGTTTAGAGCATTATTTTTTATACAAGGGGGCGATGGAAAAAAATGGGAAAAATTCATGAGTATGAGGAAAACTGTTTTGAACCAGTTGCATTCGAGAAATTTAAAAAATAATAAGAATTGTTGCTTAAAATCACAAAAATGTACAAATATATTATCTTCAGTTCTAATACAGATATTAAAGCGATTCAAACTGCAAACTATAATTGATAGGCTCTGTATTTATTTTCAATCACCCGGACGGATGTGTTAGTCTCCTTTTTTGTGAAAATCGTGATAATTTTAGACATTTTTTTTGTTGGAAAACAAGTGACCAGGGGTCGAAGAATGGCACCAGCGGTCGGCAGTAAACAAAAAACGGCCCCCCCTGCTTTCTGTCACTTGTTTTCCAACAAAAAAAATATCTAAAAATATCGCGATTTTCACAAAAAATAAGACTAACACATCCTTACGGACGATTTAAAATAAATACAAAGCCTATGCATTACAGTTTGCAGTTTGAATCGCTTTAATATATGTATTAGAACTGAAGACAATATAGTTGCACATTTTTGTACTTTTAAGCAACAATTTGTTTTTTTTTTTTTAGTTTCTCAATTGCAACTGGTTCACAACAGTTTTCCTCATACTCATGAGTCTTTTCAAATTTTTCCCATCGCCCCTTGTATAAGAAATAATGCTCTAAACTTGATTGTTCTTAAAAGTACCCGAAAATCCTTATTTTTTTACATTTTTCAGTCTGCTAAACACAAATTTTTTTTTACATAAACGTCTTCAAGCTCATTTACGTAGAAAACTTTCAGCTTTTATATGACTTTTTTTGTTGCGCTAGCATTTTTTTTTGACTGAATTGTTAAGCTTCAAAGGCAGATGCCTATAGTTTTCTGGCCGATAGTAGAGTTGTGAACTCTACGAGGGGATAGCATTTTGGCAGAACATCGCAAACTGCCCGGTTTTGACATTGGTCATTGTGCGTCGGTTTCACGGCCCTGACACTGCGAGCAGAGTGGCGTAAACTATATCTCTAGTTACGCTACTGATCGTCTTCGGAGCACAAGTGACCACTCTGTTCGCAGTGTCAGGGCCGTAAACCGACGCACAATGACCAATGTCAAAACCGGGCAGTTTGCGATGTTCTGCCAGGATGTCATCCTCCAGATTTTGCTCTGCCTCTTCGAATATATGTTTCGAATATTGAGTAGAATGTTATATAAAAAATTTGGGTGTTAGAAAATAACTTTAAAATGCTATATTCTTTTACAACTCTAGATCGTTCTGCCCCTCCCCCTTCCGCACCAGCCTATTGTTCTGCCAATTGCACGGAACATTGTCTAATTATCTTGACATTCAACACAGAAAGATTCAGCCGTTACCCTATGACTTATCTTAATAATTTTTTTTACAACTTCGAATGAGTAAATAAACACCTTCTCCCCGGGACTACCCCTGGAGAAGCCACATTTCGTGATCAGTATATTCTCAACAATCAGAAAAATAGTGGCAGAATCGTTACCTAATAACTCGCCAAAAACGGCCTCGGCTCTCCGACTATATACCCGAGCTCGCGACGATCACACCATTTGACCGACTGTACTGGGCTCATCACTTGGGATTCCCCGCCAGATCTCTTCAATCATGCGTGTGCTTGTAGTAAAAAAATGTTCGTAACTAATGAAATTCAAAATAAAGTTTAAACCAATTTTAATTTGGACATTTTTAAAGTAAACTCTCAATAATTCACAAATATAAAATAGAACCTTTTTAGTACTTTTCAATTGAAAAATTTCAATTAAGTGTAATGAAACTGCAACACTTCACTGCAGCCTTCACACTTTGATAAATTGAATTGTTTAATGATCTCTGGTTAAAAATATGAATTGGCGCGATGGTTTTAACTGATCTAAATTAAAACTAATCCTCAATTTCAACTCGCATTAATAAAAATGAGAAGGGATGAAACATGTCCCTCTTCCAACTTAATAAAAACGTTATAAAAAAAAAAGTTCTTTGGAAAATATAGATTGCAATGAATTTAGATCAATTAAAATGTATAATGTAGGACGGATTCACATAGCCTTACTGATTAATTCAGTGAGTCAGTCCGGTATAAAATATCAAAAATCTAATTGGAAGTTTTATCAAAAATAAATTCATATATTTTAAATTAATTGCAGAACACAAAACGAATAAATACGATCGACTCTGATGCCAATTAAAAAATCGTCTTTATTGTTATAATAGTTGGGTCATTTAATTACCTTTAAAAAAAGAATGTCCTTTCTTTCAGTCCTATAACAACCGTAGCAATACCCGAACCGTAGCAATAACCGACTCAATAAAATTAAATATATTTCAATTATCCTTTTCCAATACAGAAAAAAAACGAAAATAAAAAATACTTTCTTCAAACACAATAAAAAATGGCCTCTTTCAATAAAAAAAACTGTATGTCTTCCAACTCAATAAAAACTTCACAAATATGAAAGGTAATGACAATTCACCAAAAATTAAAATTTTCTATATTTTTTAATTATCCTATTCTAATTCAGACGAAAAAAAAACGAAAATAAAAAATTCTTTCCTCAAACACAATACAAATCTTGAAAATAAAAAATTGGGCTCTTCCAATTAAAAGAGAAAAAACTATATCTCTGTTAACTCAATAAAAACTTAACGAATATAAAATGTACTGCCAATTGAACAAAAATTTGAATTTTATATTTTGCAAGGTTGATAAAAATGTTAAAAATACAATACTTCACATTTTTCCGCACAATAAAATTGTAAACCTAAAAAAGTTCGTTTTGCAATTGGAAAGAAATTAAATACCAAAATTAATTTTATTTTTTTCAATTTTAGTCGTTTCAAATTAATAATTTTCAATTGTTACTTAACGTTACAATAACAATTATAACGTTAAAAGTTTAAATGTTGCACTCTGAAATTTTTAACATTCATGTATACCATTACCATTTTATGTACAATTTCAAATTCAGACATATTATTAATTAAACATTTTCGATCTGAATGGGTTAAAAATGTAATATTTCCGACTGAAATATATTTGAATAGAATTTTAAATGAAACAACATCGTTAAATTTATGAATATATTAATTTTAAGTTATTTTCACGTTAAAATTAGTTTATAAAGTTTGAATCAGACATTTTAATTTGATTAATTATTAAGGATTTCGTATTGGAAAAGTTGAATTTTCAACGTCAAAATCTGTAAGTTGTTTAATTTAAACCCGATTTAGAATCATATTGTAAAATAATTATTGTGCAATTTTTAAAACTCCAAATACAGTTTAGGTTTGAAAACCAATAATTAATTGATATAGTTTTATTTTTCAATTCTTTCAATTAAAAATTTACGTTTAAAAATGATGATATAAAACGAAAAATTGTAAACTAAAAGATTTTTAAATTGAGCGTTGTAAATTAAATGATGTAGTAATTAAAACAGTTATCAAATAAACATAACGTTGGAAAAAAAGTTGAAATCGAATTTATTTTTACTTGAATTATACAGTAAAACTCTTCTATAGCGCCGATTTTGGGGCTGACGGTGGGTGAGAACTAACTCATTATACCCCGTTCCGCTTTAGTTTCTTCACGCCTAAGTGGTCGTCTGAGTGACAGCCGCAGATCCCGCACACCCCGCGCAGCTCCTGTTTCACCAACCTACGGCGCGGCGTCAATTCTCGAAAGGGCTATAGAAGGGAGGACTATTGAAGGGTTTCACCGTATTATGTGATATGATATTTGTGATATTCCAAATGATTTCATAGATGATTCTTCTAAAAACTTATGAAATTCCTTGTGAATAAATAAATTCACAATCATACCCATTTCTCGGCTTTTTCCGGTCTCAAAATTTCTTAGCCATTTCCCGGTTTTCGATCTAGCGTTTACCCCACAAATGAAAAGTTACAAGGGTAGTTCAATAAGTCCTTAGAATGACCAACATATGGCGCGCGAATCGCTCCAAATCATCTGTTTTCAGTCAGCACCACTCCCGACTAGATATATG
>NC_046666.1:108081989-108086023 GCF_010883055.1 Belonocnema kinseyi | reverse complement strand
CCACCGTATTCACCAGATTTAGCCCCCAGTGACTTTTTCTTATTTCCAAACTTGAAAAAATGGCTCGGTGGACAGAGATTTCCAAACAACGAAGACGTCATTAACTCTGTAAGTGGTTATTTTGAGGAACTTCCGAAAACGCACTTTTCTGAAGGATTAAAAAAACTTGAAAAGCGATTGACCAAGTGTATAGAGCTCCAAGGAGATTATGTTGAAAATTAAAAAAAAATCTACCCAAAAAAAATTGTTTTTATACTTCATTCTAAGGACTTATTGAACTACCCTCGTAACAAAGCTGGAGATATAGATTATTGGGAATATAAAATTCAGTAAATGATAGCTAGTGTTATTTGACGAAGAATGTTGTTATAGGATTATTTCCTTCAAAACTTAGACACTAAAACAGTCGTGGTACCTGATAAAAAATTTAATTACGTTCTGCGCCTGCTCTAAGAGTAGGTAAAATCTTGAAATTTTCAAATTACGTTGAAAATTCAGAATTTAGCAGGTTCACATTGCCATATTTATTACTTTATTGTAATTATTTTAAATAATGAATAATTAATCAATATTTTTTGCATCTTAATTTTGAAGTGAAATGTTCAAAATTTTTGTCTGATATAATTGCATATTTTTCAGAATGTTCGAACAGAATTTCTTCCGGAATATATTTCACTAAAAATATGAATATGTTAAATATGCTTCGACTTTTAAGCAACTATTTAAATAGTAAAAAACAATTTATAACAAATAATAAGGAAGCTCATTTTTCTCGTAGGCTCAAGCAGGTTAGGGTTCAATATATTAAAGGCATTTTTCGTTAATAGTTGGATTTGTTTAGTGGTAATTACAACTTTTCAAAAAGCTTGTACCATTAAAAAATGTCTTCTCCTTCTATAAAATTAATTTCATAAATTAAGAAAAACTTGTTGATTTTATATACAAAAGTTATACCGTTCCTATACAGTTGTAGATTTATAAGCACAGAGAAAAAGATTATTCATAATTAACTTTCGTAATTGTTCTATACTTATTATAGTGGTCCAAAAAATATCCTTATTTTTTTCTCCTAAAATGGCTCGATCCATAAAAATGGTTCCTTTCGTGTAAAATGGCCACTGCATTTTGGCCGAATAAAAAAAAATTAGGTATCTCTTTAGCCCATGATTTGCAAAAAATTGTTTATGTTATTTTAGTTTCCGCTGTTAATGGTTTTTTTCTTTAGAATGGAAAAGCGATAAAATGCATATGTATTGAAGTAAAAATTTTAATTAACAGTGAAAATTTAAAAAAAATCAATTTTATGCAAAAATAGACTTGAAAAATCCCTGAATGTATATTTTTTTTATAAATAATGACAATATTCAGGGGAAATTTTGACATCAAAAGGAACAATCTGTAGCGCAGATATTTTTGATACAATACTTTTTTGGACCACGCTTTATTTATTCCTATTTTTTACCACTTTTAATAAACTTAGTTAACTACCATTTAACCATTCACAGATAGATAACGGAAGATTTTTTTTTTAATATTATGATAATTCTAAGGATAATATTTTTTAATATTTGTATTGATATTTTTCAACATATAAAATATCTACAGAATATACCGATTATTAGTATAAATTTCCGCGATTCTTTCTCAAATTAGCTAATAATTTCTTTTACATTTATAAAATAAAAAAAAAAGCTGAAACTCCAGAACTGTCGCTTAATACAGAAAAATATATTTTTTTAATTATTCTGTCTGTCTGTTAGTCTGTACACAGTAATACAAGATGATGAATTTTAAATGTAGATGAATTTCATTTTTGCATTAAATTAAGTCACTTAATTCCAACCAGAAATAGAACTTACGTGCAGTGTCTCGTATCTGATGTACGAGTAATATGATAATTAACTGACAGGTATGTTGAGTTTGGGTTGATTTTAATTCGCGTGCTCTGAAATTCAATTTGTGCTGGCAGAAAGGCGTGCGCGAAATGCGATGCGGCGATGCGCAAACACTTTAACAGATTTCGGCGATTTTAAAAGCGGAGCCAAGAGATCAGCTGAGAGTAATCAATATGGCGTCGATAGCGCTGGATAGTAGCGATCAACACTGAGCTCATCATAGTTGTTCGGTCAACGTTTCCTATTTTGATATATGTACTCAAATCTATAACGGATTTTGAGTATAAATAGAATAATGGTACATATGTGATATATTATATTATGACAAGCTTTTTATTATATATATACATATTGTGGCTGAAATTTTACCGCGATTTCGCTGGGAGCGGGTGCAATTTTTCAGATTAGCACCCGCTCCCGGTGAAATCCTGCAGTTGTCCTTATGACAAATTTTTAATATATATATATATGTGGGGTGGGGGGGGGGTAATAAATAGTTAATTAAGTCTGAATCACCTGAAATTTTTGACCCAGCATTATAAGTTTCTCACAAGTAGTGATACGTTTTTCTAGTTTAGTATATAAGGACCGAAAGAATCATGAGTCTCAGCGTAATGCGTGCGATTTATAGATACACGGAGAAACTTTTTACTGCAATATTTGCTAAAAATCAGACTAGATTTTACTATTTTCAGTTTGCAAAGGAGGGACATAGGGGAACTTTTGTAATGTTTACCACTCCGAGTAATGACTAGTAATTACACGCCGAACTACAAAATTCATTGGAATAAAATTTAAAAATGTTACATTTATTTCTACAGAAGATTGCAATATTTGCAAAGGACTATAGTAACGTCGAGAGAGACCGGCGCACTAATTTAGTAAGAGACTTAGTAAATATTGGTGCAGTCAGATTAGCAGACGAAAAGAATAAACCCAACATGTCCCGCGTCGCGTTGAAGGTTGCGATTCGTATCAGTTTACACGAGCGTACGACGTAAATGCAGACTTATTTATTATGGGATTTTGAACTCTTTCGCACTATTATATTTATTTAAATTGCAATTGTACAGTACACACGATTATATATAGTTCATACATTATTATATACATGCAGGAATATTATGTTACAAGCTGAAACAGAAAAATGTGATTAAAGTAAAGCTGGTGGGAATCGAACACGGGTCTCCAACGCGGCAGCACGACGATATTTTATTCGGCTAAACTAGATAATGTGAGCCAGAAATTTATCGCCCTTTATGAAGTGAATGTTAGCACTTAAAATGGTTTCCATTTAATTATTCTATAATTGTTCACAGTGATGGCATTTAAAAAATTCTAAGCACTGTATCTTAACGCAATCAAATATCCTAATATCGAGGTTGAAAAATAACTTTTTGCTCTCTGTGGAAAATTTCTTTTTTAATTGTAACTTTTCGATTTATCCTAATTTATTGTAATAAGGACCTTTGCATCAAACTAAATTGAGTTATTGACAAAGTTAAGGAATTTCAGCAGAGCGTTGGTCGGCTAACATAGTTTAAGCTCGGCTGCACTCAGTCCAACGCTAGGCTCGCTTACTAAGTCACTTACTAATATTCGAGAGCGATATTCCGAATTTGTCTTACACCATAATACAAAAAAATAGAAAGTGTCATAGTATAATTCATATTCCTACAGACAATAGTAATTCCTCTTACAAATTAAGTCTTTTATGTTATTTTAGGTACTTATTACTTCTACTTTTCTATATAATTTAATTATGTCTCTACTAATTTATCCTATCTAGGATTTTACTATAAAAAATACTAAGACTACGTATTATCAATAGGAAAATTTCATATAAAAATAGCATAGCTTACGATTATTGTAATAAAATATACGAATTATCGCCTTGGTCCCTCGATTGTAAGCTAATTTAGTAATTTTTCCAGTATAAAGTTTCTTAGTGTATAATATAGGTTTATATATGCGTATAGGTATTAGTATAATCTTCGTGAACAAACCACTGCAGCCAGCGAGCGACCATCCGTTCGTACACACACACACACACACACACATACGAGGGTGGATTGATAAGTTTCCGGCCTGACCAAGAGATGGCGCCACTAGGCCTACCTTGAGGTGGCGTTCTATAGT
>NC_046666.1:108075896-108081889 GCF_010883055.1 Belonocnema kinseyi | reverse complement strand
AACTCTGGTTCATTTCTCATTATTATAATTTATGATTGTTTGATTCAGCTATGAGAAGCACAGAGTTAAAAATGACCAAGAATTAAGCATTCCGATTGATTAATTGCTTCTGCTTTTACATATGTACAACAACAAATACAATTAAAAATAAACATATTAACGAGCTTATTCATTATTTTCATAAAGAATGCTCAATTTTGAGGATATTTAAAAAAAATGATTTACTTTACTTCAACAAAATCTATAATTAATTTGAAAAATATATATTCAATGTAAACAAATAATTTAATTATTTTATTGAGCTCAATAATCCAAATATTGACTGACAACTGGAACTGATTTTGATGCAACACGTTTTTAAATTCGTGAAACTAAACCTCCACGAATGTGGAAACATAGTATCATAACCAACACTGACCATCGCGACACACATCGTGCTCAATGGTGAAATGTAGAGCCAAAATTCGGAAATTATCATATGATTATGGTACTTTTTCACGAAGCATTCGCCAGGAAATAATCGCAAATCATCTGAACATTTTGAAACTCGGTATCATTATTTCCAAAACCTTCACCTGCAACACGCACCTTGTCTCATATTTTTAGAATTTTTTTCGGCTAAAATTTTCATGAAAACGTAAAAAAATCGAGGTTTCTATATTTTTTGGACAGATAGTCGTCATGTGAGCTACGGAACCGCTGAGATTTTTCTGACAAACTCTCGGTCAAGAATTTTCACTGAGAAAAACGTTACCAGCTAATAAATATATGTGCCGTGCTGAGTCTTGTCAGTAATTTTTGTATACATATTATATACTAATAAGTAGGTTTATAAATGTTTAATTACATTTTTTCTAAGTAACCTTTTACAGAATATATATAATATTTTGTAACGAACTTGGGAAAAATATTTTGCTTAGAAGTATTAACTCGTATAGTAAATATATTATTAGTAATTAATGTGCATTTTTATAAAATAATTTACATTAAAATTTTTTAAAGCACATATTTCATTCTATTATATTTCACAATCAGTTCACTTTATTAAAAACGCAACACTCATTTACATAAATAATATGGAAATAAAAAATAGATTGCGTAATATTATAACAAACGCAATATCGAGATAACTAGTTTAAGATGATACAAAAGTTGAATGATGATTCAAATTTAAATATTTACAAAAATATACTTTTTCCTGAGATATGGTGACGCTTAATTAGAATAAAAACTGTTTGATACAACAAAATTATTCATTACCGAGAAGTTGAAAATTAAAGATCGCGATATCACAGTAGTATGGTACCCAGTGGGCAAAAAAAAAGAGATGCCCTAGAGACGTCTTTGGGACACCCCTAAGACGTCTTTTATAACATTTTTTTGGTAATCCTAGGGATGCTCTTAAAACGTCTAATCTCAGTACGAAAGATGTCCCGAGAACGTCCATGTCTTCAAGACGTCGTTAGATTATCCTTCGGACATTGGACTTCTTAGAGACGTTGATTGGCCTGACATAAGACGTCCTAGGAACGTCCCAAGGTCGTTCTTGGGATTTTCATAGTTCTGTGCCCATTGGATAGGTTTTGTTGTTGTTAAAAATCTGTAAAAATTTCAAATAATGTTTTTTTTTTTTATTCTGAACGAATCTATTTAGATTATTAAATTTCCCAAGAAGAAAAAAAAATAATTTAAAAAAATGCCATTCGAACATTGTTAAACTTAAAATTCATCCTTTTTACAAACAATTAAATAAAAAGACTTCTTTCAAGAAATTGAGGTGAAATTATTTAGAATCAATTGAAATAACACTCAAAATATTCATAAGCGAACCCCGCAGATTATAACTAGATTCAGAACCGGAAATCTGTTGCCTTGCTGATAAGCAAGTTATAAATTGGCAATGCGAAAAAGTAAATCTAACTCACTTTCTGAAGTCAAACTCACCATTCATTGCTTACTGTGTAAATAAGTTAATCATGCAGATTACATGTCAACTGTACTATTTTAGATAGTTATTAAAGCTGCTTATTCTAGAAATCTTTCTTTCTACAATTTGAAGTAGTAATGTCAACTTTAGAGCGCGAGAGTTTGGTGTAGTTGAAGAGAATTTAAGTACAAAATATTATCGCTATAAGAATAGATACAATGACTTGATAAATATGATTTTCAGGTGATGTAGAAAAGCGTTAAACATAAAGGTATATTCATAAGCAAGAAACTTTTCTTCTTAAGTAATCGGTCGATAGCTTTAGATCGATGTCTGTAAATCCCTAATTTACCAACCCCACCTTGCATACGATTGGTTACTGAATACGTCTTCATATTGCTATATTCAAGTGTTACAAAGGAATCCTTTCGGGTCTCCAAAGGTTTATATTAGAGTTCAAGTTCTAAAAGACACCAAATTTTATTTAAGCGGCGACTTTATTGATCACCCATTTTTTTCTGTTAGTTTTCAGATCAGTACCCAACTTTATGTGATGCTACCTTGTCGTAACCTGAGCAGATCTCGATTTAAATTTCCACGCGGAGTATGACTTATTTAAGTGATCATCTGAACCATTCGTCTTTCTCCCCTACCCACTGTTCATACTTTTGAACTCACTGTTTAAAAGCGCATTGTGCATAATGCAACGGCACATTTGAAAAACACATTAAAAGTATTTTGAGATATTATATATGGTCGAAGATTTGAGAAGCTCTGCGGTTATCTAGAGTAATAATTGACCAATGGCTGTCGTGGCGAGCATATTATAAATCCGTGCGCGGCTATTATACAAGTGCATACCCGCCGAGTGGGTATTGGACGTGACGTGTTACCGACTTGAACAGCAACAGCGCTTTTCTAACCGCAGGAACTCTTTACTTTACTCTTTACTGATCCCTCACCTACCATCTTCTTCTCTTTGCCCATAATTGCTCCTCGATATATCAATGTGGCATCAATCATCTCTCACAGCTACCCCTTGTTTCTCTTTGAGTATCACGCGATCAGTGATCCGCATTAGATCCCATCATTATAGTTTCAGGAATTATCAGGAAATACCGCAAAGAGCATTATAACTTCAACGATAACAGAAACAAAAATACAAGTCGGGCATACAATAAATGATCTGCTTCTGACAAATTACTGTACAATATATAAATTCATCATGTAATTTTCTGTTGATCTGCTGATCGTATTACATTACCTCCATGACATCAACAACTTGTGAAATCACATAAAATTAGAGTTACATTATCCAGCAATATAATTAATAATATTAAATTTAAAAGCAAAATTCAGTATACATTCTGTTAGTTGAATTTGGAATTTTTGCTTTCAATAGTGAAAGATGATTTGCCAATTCAAATGTCTTTGAATTTAATTTAGTAATCTTAATTTAGTAAAAGCTGAGCTTGGGTAGATTTTTTCAAAGACCAGCATGCACATTGGTAAAATATACCGCATTCCCTTGCGTATCGTAGGATAAGTTCCTGTTTAGCAAATACGTGCGGTATGCGACATTAATAGCTACCCAAGTTATTAGCTATGTAACGTCGTTAAAATCTTCATTTTTCATCATTTTACTTCTTCAGCCACTCCCAAAGTCAGTCGATGATCACCGATGTCTCACACAAATTGCGAGGTATCATTAGATTCTACATTGACGTCAATTAGCAAATGAGAAATCCACGCGTTAGTTAAGAAAATTCTTGAAAGTATGCACATTTTGATATTTTAAACATTTATACTGTAATTTTTCAAAGGTATTCAAATTACATTCTGATTATTTGTTTCACATTAGTGTTTAAATATACTAAACTGTATTATTTTGATTCAACTGATGTTTTCGATTATTTATTTCACATGCATTTACTGATAAATTTGAAACTGTAAGTGTTTACAAGTCAAGAAATTTTGAAATGTATTCTACACACTGTCAATCTGCAATATTAAAATTTGACTAACGAATTAATTTATTTATTTGCCAAATAAATTAGTTAAAATTCATATTACTAAATGAATTAGTAAACTTCAAGAGAATTCGGTTGTTTTGGACTAATTCAGTAGTAAAATCAATCTAATATCAGCCATTCTTTTCATTGGGAATGATGTTTTTGTATGATGTATTTCGTCACACAGTGAGACAAAATGATGATAAAATAATAAATATGCGATTCCAATTTTAACTTTATTTTCAAAGAATTTTCAAGTTGCATTTTTATAATACAATTTTTTCAAATTGTATTATTCCTACTTAAAGTTAAAAAAATTTAAGTATTACACTAATATTAAAGATACGGATGCATTACTAACATTCAAGTTCTTCAGAATGAGTAATTTCAATGAGTACTCGATAAATAAACATTCGTAAACCGAATTGATAGTTTGTTATAAGTAAGTGATTTGCTCTTATCGATTGTATTCTTATAAACAATAGTAGGACATTTTAACTGTTATCGATAATTACCATGTGACTGTTGTCTTCAAATAGATTTAAAGTAATATATAAACGTTGAAAAACACTATAAATTATATTTGATATGTTACGGTTGTTAAACAGTATGATTTTCAGATGTTCTGATTTGTCACCTTACTGTTCGTAAATTGAAATATCGAAATATTTTATTTCTTGATCAAAGTGATTATTATAACAAAATATCATTAAAATTAATAGTGTTAGCAATTTGAGCAATTAGGACCATTTTTAAATTTCAATTAATTTTTTTAAATCGTATTTCCTTTGACCCTTCGGTACAATACACTGTCATTTCAAGGCAAATGTAGGAAGGCAAAAAATGCACGTTTAAACAAAAGTAGGAGAGTCTCCGGTTGTGGGCACCGCTTTGTTTTTTACCAATAATTTTCCTTTGAGTCCATATTATGCGGATATGGACGTCAGTGGAAAGCTAAAGGCCTTAGCTAACTGTTTGCTAAAGTAACAACATTGATTCCGTCAACTATACAAATTTTACAAACAATTTTATGAAGTCATCTTTTTTCATAAAAAAAAAATCGTAACCCTCTGTGAGCACCCTTTGAAAATACGCTAAAAATTAGAATAGTTGAAGGAAAATGCAGCTAATTCGAAAGAGTTTCAAAGTTCATTAATTTTAAAGGCCTTCAGGGGCAATCATAACAAAAAAGGCTTTTTTAAAAATTATTTATCGTCTTTCTCATCTTCCATGTCAGAAACACAAGGTTTGCATGTGAAATAGCTGAAATGCATGTCAGCGCACTTCACACCCGTGCACAAATTACTAGATCTTTTCCCGATTACCGACCAGGTCCGAATCGTTGTAGCATGATCTGGCCCGGGTAGGGCTAATTTTCGTTGGCTCGGAATCGCACCAGACCGGGTTGTCCGGGTTTCCTATTGCAACGCCACCTAGTAAGTGTTCAAAGAAATTGCGAATGGCGGTGTAGTTACTTTGAACAGTTATTTTCGACAGGCACATTGAGTATATTTTGGTTGAATCCAATTATTCTGTGAAAATTACAAAAGTGATAAGCAGTACACTGCTGCGAAAAATTAGAAATTCTACAAAGTTGCTAAATTATTATCTTAAGTTATTAGATTATTTCTGGCGTTTTTTCACTGCTAAAGTGCCTAGTGTTGAGTTAAATATGGTGCAAATATCCCCTAAACTCCCCCTAATTTATAGGAGATTCTAAAACTGATTGATTTTCTTCTCTAATTAACACATACGTTTACTTATTTTTGCAATATTTTTCTGTTGAACTTAACACAAATTTGATAAGTACTTTTCATTATAAGAAAGAATAGTGTGCTTAAGACGGATAAGCACATGCCTCAAAATATCTTAAGACGGTCCTGAATCTGGGTTTTCCTTATCCCAAATTTCTGACCTGAACCCTCGAACTCAGTTCTTAAGGTGGTTTTAGGGTGACTCAGTGAGTCATATGAGAGTGTAAAAAAGTATTTTTGATTTACATGGAATCTTTTGTGTTTGAAAATCCGAAAATTAATTAAGATAGACATTTATGG
>NC_046666.1:108057369-108075796 GCF_010883055.1 Belonocnema kinseyi | reverse complement strand
AATCTGAAACTTTGCAGATGTATTCAAAAATAGTTAAAGAAGTTATAATAAAAATTTCAGCTTTTTAGCATGGATTTCGTTTCACGCTAAAACCACCTTAAGCTGAGGCTAAGTGCAGTAGTTGAATCGCCGCTGCGTTTCAGTTAACATAATATGTATCAAGAAGATAAGGGCTTTTATTATTAATTTTTAATACTCAAATGAGGTTTAAAGTAAAAAATCATTACATAACTTGTTTTAAAATCTAAATAATATTTTTTTTTAATTTTCTGTTCAAAAATCACAATTGTAATCCTTTAAGAAATTCCCTGCTCCAAAGTTAAACTTATTACTATTGAAGGATGTTTTTGTTAAAAGTTAACATCAATCTTCATCAATTTAAAATTCAACCATTTGTTAGAAAAGTTTTGTATTTTGTTGAAATCTCGCTTTTTTGTTTTGTTAAAAATTAATTGTTTCATCTGAAAATGTAGCTATTTCATTTTTGTTTAAAAATCAAATTCCCATAATTTATTTTCAGCTTTGCTTGACCAAATTTTACTATCACTTAGGAGGAAATGCTTTCTCACATAGGAAAATTTTTGCTAACGCGAAAGACTGGGATGATAAACGAAAGAGTACACGTCAGTAAAGTTAAGAGTGACCGTAATTACAAGGCGTTCAACCCATTTATTTATATACATTATTTATTTAAATAAAAATACCTCATAATTCAGAACATGGCTTTGAACCGCAAATTGATCGGGGCCAGATCATGGGCCGCCCGGTCTACCAGGTTCGGCAGTTGTCTTCTTCGGGGTTTGTCAAGGCTAAAAATGCCTTAAAATGGGTTAAAATGTTAATGAAATATGTTGTGTCGGCATAAATTATGATACCTGACAGTTTTCCTGACAAACAAACGCTTTGAGTGTTAAAAAATTGTGTGCCACGAACCGATTACAACCGGAAATCAGGACCATTCTCGGTGAATCAAAAAAAATTTGATGCGTCATGATTTGGATATAAATCGATGTGGCATCCAAAATCACAACGAAAATACCGTGGAAATATCGATAAAACTCATCTGTTTGAGATTATTAATTTTCATTTATCGCAATTTTAAAACATTCACTTCGACATTAGCTCTTAAGTTGCGTACTGTCAAAATACAAGTAGGGCAGCAGTCAGATCCGCCATATTTGCATTCTGTTAAACGTTAAGCAGGGGTGCCCACAACTGCAGACTGTCAAGTATGTCATGGTACCCTGACATCGTCTTTAGCGGAAATTTTGTTACAGCAATAAGAAAAAATATTTAATTTTAAGTTTTAAAGTTCGTATATTAGTTTGAACTAGAATAAATACAGAAATCGTTTAATAAATATGCAAACTCATTTAAAAAATTTCATTTTATTTATACGAAGTGTCTGGTTGTCCCAAAATTAGGGATGGCTAGTTCAACATTTTTCATAGGGTTAGCTAGTCGTCCCGATTTTAGGAATGAGTAATGCAGCCCCTTTTTCAGCGCTTACAATTTTTTTGGGACGACTATAGAGTATAGGCCAGTGATCAGCAAACTTTTTGCTTAATTTTCAAGTAGGGTCAGGCTCCACCCAACTTAATTTTTTCTACTACTTTTTATTCTATTAATGGACCTCAGTGTGAGTGAGCTTGCTCAAGCAGGGGTCTTTTCGCTACAGGCATGTCAATGTGAGGAAGTTTAAAAACTTTTAATTTTTCAACTTGCGATTTGAAAATAGCATAGTCAGCATCTACGAATTTTGTCGATTCCAATGATATATTACTTGCCTAAAAAAGTTACATATTTGACGGAGTTTAATATCAACAAACTTCAGATAGATATTCAATTTAATACTAATTTATTCTCAAATTTTCAAGTATTATAGACAAATTACATGTCTTTAGAATCGGAAAAATACGTAGACTCCAAATATATTACTTTCAGATCACTAATTGCAAATTTAAGAATTTTTTAATCCCAATTTTTGTTCAATTTCCAACAAAGGACCCCTGAAAAACGGATGGTCTGCCCAAGCTCGCAGGTACCTGACCAGAAAGTAGTTCGTTGGTCAGCCCGGTGAGGGTAGCCTGACTTGGTCAGGAGCATGCCGTCTACTGCTATAGACCGCCCTAATTATAATAAACTACCAACGCACGCTTAACGAATGTTTATTTATCGATTAAGCATTATTATCATTATTTTTTAATAAAGTAGATGCTGTTTATTCATCTGTATGTAAAATATTACCGTTTTCAAGATTTATGTTAAAATAAATAAAATGGTCTAAATCTATCAAAAATTAGGAGGAGCGATGAATTAAGAATTTAGTTAGCTTAATTTTTTAAACCTTGAAATCGTCGACGACTGCGACTGCGCGGATGCGCCGTGATCGTGCACTGTGGACTGATTGTATATTATGTTTAGAAGCTTGTTCTTTTTTCATTCACGTCCATTGCGTGATATACGATTTTTTTAAATCTTAAGAAGCCAAAATATGTTAGTCAGCGATAATCTGAAACCAACTGTTAGATACTTTACTTACTCGATTTGGTGACTTAAGAGAAATTCTCAATAGGCGGGTGGAAACTATTCTGCAACTTACCTGCAACAACAAAAAAATGACGTTTTTGTTAATCTACCATATCGGCATAAGTAGTAAGTAATAAATTAAATGTTAAATCATCCATACATTCAAATCTACGCTAGATACTCAGTACCGTTGTAATTATGGATTTCATAATGCCATATATTATCATTTATGTAGGACTAATTGGCATTAGTTTGCTGTTGATGAAACGACAGCTTTCGATCGTAGTTGGAAACCAAAGTAAGTTTTATTCTCTAGCTGTGAATTTTACTTGCTGAATTGACCTTTAATTCACTTTCAAATAAACAGAACATCGTTGATGCATTGAGCTTGGATTTTTATAAATTAATTCTATGTGAAAAAAGAATTACTTGTGTGTGATGTTACATTAACAATAACAATTCTAATGTACACGATCATATGATAGATGCTTCGAAGAGTCATAGATGTAGAGATCAGTGGTAGTTGCCGGCAACAAACATAAGGGAGTGTGATCCAAAGTAGTAGGCAGAATAAAGCACATAGTATCCAACTGGGAAAGAAGAAGGACCCCCCATGAGTCGCTAGCCATACGCTCGATCTCTCCGTGTGGTCTACCAGGCCTCGCGGCAACCTCATCCCTTCTTTGGAGCCTTGAACCATGGATATCTGAGCCTCTCCGCCGACCAGCATAAATCTCCAAGTTGCATTTATACGTAATGTTTCCAATATCCTGTTCGATACCACGACTCGTCTTCCCGCTTTTATTAGGTAGACGGTTGCCGGCCGTGGAAGCGAGGTAAACTGTGTTCGATGCTCCGTTTTACCCGGTCGTGCATCCAGTGATCCCAACTTTGCCATGCAGAATTCCATTAACCATCCCTGCCTCGACAGTTTCACTCTGCGTATCAATGTTGCAGTTTTCAATCACCATTGTCGAATATATTTATATTGCGACATTATCTTTTGAATACTAGTTCTCTCTAAAACGTTTTTGTACAATCAATGGCTGGACGAGTATTTAGCAACCAGTCTGGTCCGAGCGCAGTTTAGACATTTCGGGCTTTCGAATTGTCTGGCTCGAGGATTACACAATATCTGTGTTACGAAAAAATATTTGTTTTCATATTGTTCATTTTTCCTTTTTGTACAATCTTAGACATTCAGTGCCAGACATTTTGAGCTCTAGAGTTGCCTGGCTCGAGGATGGTACAATATCTGGGATAAGAAAAAAATATCACGTGCGTCCTAAACTACGACCCGAGACAGATATATGTGTAAACATCTTGGGTAATCGTTAGTAACTTTCACTTTTCCATACACATATCAATATGTAGAAGGATACTGTAGGACAGCGAGTACCAAACTTTTTTCGCTGTTTCTGGGGAGCGGCAGGGCCGCCAACCTCAAATTTGTTTCATAATACTGAAACTCAAGGGGGGAGACTTGACTGCTTGTGAAGCGGGCGTGTGCTGGCTTGCCGCGCTCGAATTTCCTATTGTTAAAAAATTAGAGCCAATTGTGAAAAATGGAAAATTTAGCAAAATATTCATTAGCGAATTTTAATGGACAGCGTTAGATTTTCTGGATTTTGACGAGAACGAGTTACGCTGCAAAGTGGTCCATCAATGGATTTTCTCGGACAAATTTAGTGAAAATATTAACCGATTTTTATTCACTTTTTTCCATATTTCTAAAATTATATCACGAAATTGATTCAGCTAACTTAAATTTTTATTGTTTCATACCTGAATAACTTCAGTTATTGTAACAGGTCTCAATCTCAGAACAATGAAAGGCACTCATGCTAGGTAAACAAAAGTAGTCGCATGCTCGCAGCGGGGAGCCTGCCTGGCTGCCCGGCCCGGGGTGGCTGTTTTGTAGGAAGTCGAAAGAATTCAGTCTGTCAGAACCTTGCTTCTTCCAACGTTTCGGTGTGAAGGAACCTTGAATTACACTTTCGAGTAGTTCACTCGACTTCAGGCGTGACTCCCCACATCGAGGACCTTGCATCTCCCAACGCTTCGGTGTGAAAGGATCTTGCATTACACTTACAAGGAGTTTCACTCGACTCAGGCAAAACTCTCCATATATGGTCTAACCCGTGTAGAAATTGCCTCTTTATGCCTAAACTAAATATGGGCTTCACGAGGCCGCAGCCAGAGTTTCTAGCTGGAAGAATCTAGGCTTTCCCTCTGCTGGCCCTCGACTGGTTATTGTCGTGTGCTACTTGTCTTGCCTTATTTATATACACACTTTTAGCACTATATTTTTCAATTAAACTAGATAAAAAGCTTTATTCATAAAGATATATTTAAAAAATTGTTTCTATCAATTAATTATTTTCTCGAGGGGACCTTGTAAAGCCCTCGACAGATAAAACGGGTAATACATCTGTGAGTGCAAAAAAGTACATGAATTTTCTTATGCTTAATTATACTTAAATTTAAAAAAGACCAAATTTAAAAAATTTCATTTTTTCTGAAAAAATTATAAACATTTGTTGTCTTAAAAATGTGAAAAGAATTTTTCTTGAAGAGCGATTTAATTTGAAATCACGTAAGTACGTGTAAAAATCATATGTAACAAATCGAGCTTCAAAAACCTTTTTTCCTAATTTCTAAAGTATAGATGAATTCCATCAAGCATTTATGATACCGCACTCAGCGTGGCATCGTAGCTATGGGGATTAGGCGTTCGACTTATACGCCTGCGGTGCGTGCGTTCGATTCTCCGCGCTTGCGGATATTTTAATGAACTGCGTTTGTCTTTAGTTATTAGTAATAAGTCTTCTCTAGTCAAATTTAACAATAAGTTTAGTTTTAGAATAACATGCGGAGTATAGTTAATAATAGAATGTCAATAAAAATACGAGAAAACGGAGGAGCGTTCGTCAGAGGCTACAGAAAGTTGTAAAATCTTTAGATTAAACTTTTGCAAAGAAAATGTATTTTACAATCGAATTAATATTCTTCTTCTTTGAATAAAAAATTTCTGGTAATAGATTATGGCAACGTGCTGTTTAAACTTTAACACTACTGCAACCATAGCATCACACTTCAGAATTTAAAGCATGATCAATTTTTTAATAATTTAATAATATTTTATTTGAATCAACAAAATAAGAAACAATAGCATATGCTTTTGAATAATAGTGTGTGAGGGACTATCTATATTCTATAAAGACCCTATTAATAGGCCCTTATTGGGTTGCCTACTGATGACCTCGGTAGCTGAGCGTGACGCTTTCGCTTGCGCCCTCGATAGATTGCCACTTTAGGGCCTCGATAGAAAATAGGAAATCTAGACAGGGCCTCTCAAGAAACAAGTTATAATTTTTACCCGGGAAGATGTTTACACGTCAAAAATATGTATTTGCTTTCATATTGTAAAGTGTTTTGTAAAATCTTAGACATTCCGTAAATTTTTCGAAAATTGTAAAAGAATTTGTTGAACACGGTTTATAAAGGCCATTTTTTCCAAACTTTAATTTTTAATAGTTTCAAGTAGTTTTTATATATATGAGAAAGTAAAAAAAGTCATTCCGCCCAAATTACCAAGAAACGATTCAAAATCTAGATGGTTACAGGTTGTCGACTAAAGAAATTGACAAGTCTGTAAGGATCTGTCCATTTTTCCATACCGCCATAAGAATAAGGTATACATTATTCTTAATGTCTCACGTGCTGCATTTGTTTTTACTACAAAAATATTCTCAAACACTTTTTCAGACTTCATGTAAGGAAAAAATTTTAATGAAAAATCCATTTTCAAACTTCTGCGGTGGAAAACTTAATAAGGACCCCCAAAAAGTATTGATTTTTGATAACAAAAATGAATAAAATATAAACATAGGCGCAAGTCGACATTTATCCTATGTACAGCTAGGAATTCGCACGTCCAAGTGCATGTACTATTCACTACTATCGGCGAGAAAATCCGAGTCCTCTGGCTTTGACGTTGAATAAGTGTGTGAAGAAAAAATGGTAGGTTAATGAAAGAGGCATATTTATTCACAAAAAACGAATAATTATTTATATTTTGCAAATTTTTCGACGGCAATCTTTTCAGAAATATTAATTGTACCACCATGAATTTTTTCAGATTTTCCCTATTATTTCTTCTATAAAAAACTATGCTTCAAAGTTCACTGTTTTTTAAAGCTATGAAATTTCCTAACTTTTCATGAGATTTTCAGATCTGTAAGCTACAAATAATTTTTTGGAATATTACTTTTCAGCTCATTAACGTACAACATTTGCACCTTTAAAATGAGACCTTTTTCATTAACCTACCATTTTTTCTTCACATGCTTATTCAACGTCAAAGGCAGAGGACTCGAATTTTCTCGCCGATAGTAGTTTACTCGGGTCGCTTTTCTGTCAATCTCCGAGTGATCCCTGTAATTTCCTGTCTAGAAAACGACGCCGTGTGGTTTTAATGGTCCATTGTCTCAGTTCGCTCCCTTCGCTTCACTGTAACTGGGGACCGTAAAACTACTTCCAGTCAACTCCCACTATTTTAACTGTATACAAAGGTTCTCATTCACTCGTCCAGAAAGGCGATCAAAATATTACATAACTTTTTTCAAAATTCATGCAAAATGAAATATATATGAATTAACTTTCTCTCAAGATTACCAACAGTTTCACATTATTTAATTGTTATTGCTGAGTGATTTGAGCTACATTCCTGATAAGAATGAAATCATTTGGTTTTTGATAAAATTTTCTTTTATGATGCTATTATTAAATTTGTATCTCTTATTTAGTTCACTAATTAAAGGTAAAAGGTAAACATATTACAAAAACATTGAACAAAACATATGTTTTATTTAAATCTACGGGTCCAAAACCTTTTAAATTATTTTTTAGTTGTCTATTAAATAGGTGAGAACCACGTAGCCATTTTCCTAAACCATGTAATGTTTTTGTAACTTTGATTATTGATAGGTCAAACTTTTTCTAATCACAAAAGTAACGTTTTAATAAATCTATTTTCCAAATTCCTTACCACCATTTTTTTAGTAATAAAATCATTTTATCTTTTAATCCGGTTGCCCTTGATAATGAATATCTGAGATACACAGAGAAAATAAAACCTTAACATTTAACTGAACTTACATTCAGGGCGGCCTTAAATTCACCAGGTATTTTATGATATTAGGGTGGAACATAAAGTATGTCTTTGCAGAATATGATTTAAGTCGAAAACAAATGCAGAAGCCGGATGACTGATCGGCATTTTTCATAGAAGTATACAATGGAAGAAAGTACGTTAGGACGCAGATGAATTTCATTTGATTCGACAGGAAGTCGCTCAAATGATCCGTGCGCATGACGGTGTGCGTGCACGAGTGCGATGCGCAAAGAAGAGTCTGTTTTTATAGAGACACGAATAGTGACGATACGCGAAAATGATGTTAACTTAAAAAAACTGTAAACTCTGCTATCAGGGCAATAACTGTGCATCATAAGCTCTTCATATTCCTGTCAATACCGCAAAGTTTCTTCATGTGAGAATCCGAGAGTTAACGAAGTTTCACTGTAGAACTCTTTCAGCAAAAATTATATGCACCATTTTATCGCCTGAGTTGTTAATATAATAATTCTAGAACCCAATTTTCTACTACGATAATGTTATCACCGCATTATTGACTATGTGTGCTTAGACGGTAGCGCTGCGTTAATTCTGCAGTCGCCGCCTCGCGCGCTCTCAATAATTTCTAAATTTTAATTTAGGAATTTCAAATAGTAAATACATCTGGCTTTACGAACGAAGCATTACGGACATTTTTTCTCGCAAAACGAGCTGGTTTAATATTTCCGACTGATTCTGACTTACCGTGTTCGCGTTCTTCTTTTGATAACACCTTAAACTGCTTCGATATATGTGCCAGTTTTAAGGATGACTTTTTATTGTGTAGATTTCAAAAAGTTTCGCATTTATTGTTCAGATACTTTTCTTTATATAAGAAGTATGGAATGTTGCACACGCAATTTTAAAAAAAGTCGCTCTTAAAATCTGTATATAAAAAAGTTTTAATTCACAGTAAATACAGCGGTTTCTATTGGAATCGGTTTTTTGGATCAAAGGGAGCTGCAAAAAGAAGGAACTTCTCTTGTCGAAAAGGAACCCAAAATGATAAATCGTTCCAAAGTAACCCTACTATCGGCGAGAAAATTCGAGTCCTCTGGCTTTGACGTTGAATAAGTATGTGAAGAAAAAATGGTAGGTTAATGAAAGAGGTATCATTTTAAAGGTGCAAATGCTGTACGTTAATGAGCTGAAAAGTATTATTCGAAAAAATTATTTGTAGCTTACAGATCTGAAAATACGATGAAAAGTGAGGAAATTTGATAGCGTCTAAAAACAGTGTACTTTGAAGCATAGTTTTTTATTGAAAAAATATTAGGAAAAATCTGAAAAAAATCATGCTAGTACATTAAACATTTCTGAACAGATTTCCGTCGAAAAATTTGCAGAATATAAATAATTGTTCGTTTTTTTGTGAATAAATATGCGACCGCACTATCTCCAGTTCTAATGAAGATAATGAAGTGATTTAAATTGGAGGTAGTTATTTGAACTATCTGTGATAATTTACAATTTAAAGGAAGTATGTGCTTCTTTTTGTCTTCGTACAAATTGCGATATTTGAATTCAGTTTTTTATACAGGAAAGCAAGTGCGAGAGCCCAGTGTGGTGCCGTTTTTTTAGGCCTCACTCTGGCCTACAAACCCTTTCCCCGTGTTGAGGAAACCCGAGGCCGATCCCCAGAAAAAACGGCTCCACGCTGGGCTTTCGCACTTGCTTTCCTATGTAAAAAACTGACTTCAAATATCGCAACTTGTACGAAGACAGCAAGAAGCACATACTCCCTTCAAATTGTAAATTATTACAGATAGTTCAAATAACTACCTACAATTTAAATCACTTCATTATCTTCATTAGAACTGATGATAGTGCGCTCGCATATTTATTCACAAAAAACGAACAATTATTTATATGTTGCAAATTTTTCGACCGGGGACCATTTTTCTGCCAGGGTCATTAAAGAAAATTATATGATATACACTTGCTATATTACTTTACTTGTTACTTTGACTTTAAGTACACAGAGAAAAATAGATATTAAGACACCATATCTGGATTTTTTCACTATAGGACCATGATCTAGATATTTAGGTATGATATCTTGATATTAAAATTCTATATTTAGCTATAATATCTTGATTTCGATGTTTAGCTGACGGGGATTGAAAAGTGGCCCTCGAAAATGATTTAAATAGGCCCACCGGGAAATTGTTTAATTGTAAAAAAATAGGTCTTTTCAAGTAAATATTTTAGTTTTCGTGAATTAATTAAAAAACGCAAGAAATTCCCAAAATGTCATTTTGGGTTAGATTTGAACCAACAACCGCATTCTTACATCAGAGGAGCAGAGTGAATTTTTTAAAACCTATTTTTTTGCATTTTGTGAAATAATTCACGAAAAGGATCAAATTTATCAGTCTCGAATGCCTCAAAAGATCTAAAATTCATTTTTAATAACTGTTGATCTCTCGATGAGACCGTATCACATGACAACCGGCCTATGTGAATTTTTTCAGATATCCAGATGGACAATCGGATCTAGCAAGCAATTACATTTACAAAGTAATGTAGAATGTAAGTTTTAAATAGCGATGTATATCGAGTGAACGGTGACATAAATAGCCTATTCGAACAATCTGCTCAGACCATCTGTGCAAGCTTTACGTGTCGGACATGAGCGCGCCCACGACAGTAACTTTTTAAATTAAAAGCTTCCAAATTAATATTCCTTGATTAAAAATATGAAAAGAATTCCCAGATTTTTTATTTCTGTATCTTTTATGGTGAATATTTTCCTTTTAGTGGTTATATTAACAAGAAATTTGTATGCAGCCGAGAAATCTTAAATTACCTGCCGAGTTCGCTGGGGAAATGACAATATAAGGAACAATCGATCATGAACAAGCAGCGAGAAATATTTACTCGGTATGCATCACTATTTACTTCCAAATATGATGCGGCCCGATAATCTCCAAAAATAATATTACTTTGCAGCACAAAGGTAGAAATGTAATTAAAAGATTGGATATTCATTTCATCCAAAAATTAGATATGCTTTTTTAAGGCTTGTAAATGTGGTTTTTAATATTTTAAATATTTAAAAATATTTTTTCTAAACATGTAAATTATTTACTCACTTCTTATCATTTCTGAGAAACGCGCAAAGAAAGAAGCCTTATGAAATAGATGTCGCGCGATAAACGTCAGAATATGATTATAAATCTGCGCTCATAAATGCATACATTGTGTGCTGTGTAAATTATCATATAACATGTATGTCGTCTGTAATATTGATTAATTTATTAATTTATTATTAAAATTCTAATAACAGAGCTAATACCGACACCTTAAGCATATGTAAAAAAAAGAATATTAATTTATGTGTTTCCTGTCTTGTAACAAAGATGATTTCATGCGAAATGGTGGGGTTTTCCGGCTTTTGAACAGTACCTATTAATACTGTTATTTTTAGTCAAACCCTTGTTCTACTTATCCAAAGATATTTGAATGAAAGTCAATGTTATGATAATGTTCACGACTTTACCAAATTCATTCGATGTATTAGTAATTGAATTTTTGAGGTTCGAATATCCGAAAAAAATAAATATACATAAATCATAAGGACATGGATATCAACAATAACAGTATAAACATATATTCCTAAAAACTTTCACGTGCTGGGTGTCGTTCGCTGAGTTTACAGGTACGATGAGAAAAGTACAAATACACACATACACATACACAACGGTTTCGAATTCATCAAAATAACGGAAAGATTACTGGCGTTCCCAAAGGCCCTGAGCTTGTGGATATAAGTGTTATTAGACATCTTGACGCCGGAGAGACCTTTACATACCTGGGCGTGCCTCAAAGCCGCATTCAGGATGCAACATCAGTGAAGTAGTCTCTCCAAAGCAAATACAAGCACGTTGTTCAAAAGGTTTGGTCTTCAAATCGGTCGGCGTTGAACAAGGTATCTGCGATTAACATGCTCGCCGTCCCGGTTCTACTCTACTCGTTTGGGGTCGCTCAATGGACGAAGAACGAGCTTATGGCTATTGATTTCGCCACACGTAATAACATGCATATTCATAAAAGCTTGCATATCAATTCGTCCGTTCGGTGATTATGAATTTTACGCCTTAAAGCGGATAGAAATCTTTAATCTTCAATGTCTTCATAACCGACTTGCTCTAAGTACATCTTACACCGTTGCAAATGTCAGAGATCCTCTCCTGTAAATAGTCAGGAAATACGCATTCCAGGACGGTGTCATTTCCACTTTATATGCCGTGATTTCATTTTACGTCAAGAAGATTCCAGCGATAGGTGCAGAGCATGTATACATAATATCTGGCCAGTGGCCGACTGGGTACCCAAGAGCGCAGCCGAGGAGATCCAATAGGTGGGGGGGGGGGCACTCCTAAAAAAAGGTCATCGGAGAAAAGTAAAAACTGCTTCTAAGGAGTATAACGTAAACTTATTAGATGCGTGTAAACCTGTACCCCCCCTCCTCCTCAAAACAGTCATAACAACTTAAAAATTTTTTTTGAAAAATCGAAAATACAAATTTTGATCAAACAAAAAAATAATGAATAGTAAAAAATTATGTTTTATGATTTAACTATGCAAGTTACAAAAAAATAATAATTTAAAAAAATGGTGCATCAAAAAAAAAATACAAATTGGTAAATCACATTTTAATAGGATGCGAAGTTTATGTTTTATTCGTAAAAAACAACATAAAAAGTAAAACAAATTGAATTTTTTGGGCAAAAGACACAAACTACAAAAAAAATAAATGGACGAAATTTATTTACCAACAAAAGAGCTCCTAATTCGTTATTTATCATTTTTTTAACGCTTTGTTTTTATTTTAACCTTCCTTTCAATCTTAAAAAGAAGCATTGAAAATAAAAACTAAAATTTTTTTAATAACAATATAGTTTTTTTATAGCAGACGAACTTTTTAAATTATAAAATTAAGACAGTGAAAATATGTCTGTTTCAATGCCCATGCATATAATAAATTGTAATAATATAAATTTATTACAAAAATACATTTTTCAGGGTAGCTGAGAATAAAATTTAGAGAAAAATAAGGAACGAAAATATTTAAATATTCATATAAAGAAAATTTGTACTTTATTTTGCAATAACTGAATAAGCATTTCCGGGACGAGGTACACAAACAAATATAATAGGGTTGAACGTAATGCAGAAAAGTTCACCGAAGGAGCTTTAACAAAAGATAATTCGCAATAAAAAAATTACAGTTTTGTCGATGCTTCGATCTTTAATTTAAAAAAGTTTTTGCACAAATGTTGGGAAGTACAAAAACCGAGCATGCAGCGTGAAGTAAATACATTATCGAGCGCGAAGAGCAAGAATAAAAAGTCGCACACCCTAGACGAGCTGCAACTTGAAAGCGAGAAGAATGTGCTTACGCAGCGGGCAGATTTTTTTTCTTCTGAGAGTTTAATCAATCATTAATTTTTTTCATGTTTTTTATAACTTTTCAAAAATGAAAAACTTGTCACACCATAGCCTGCAAGTTTTCAAGTATTTTTTCCGCAAAGATTTAAGCCTTGATTTAAATAATTCATTTATAAAAACTACATTAAAAATTACGAAAAATGTTGGAATTATAATAAAATAACAATTACTATGGTAAATTATAGCAAAACATAGTAATATTTTACAATTTCCAAGATAATGAAATATATCCTTTAATCCGAACTCTTGAAATGTAAGCTAATAAGTTGTTTTAGAGAAAATGAGTTGCCCCCTTTCATATTTGTAAGTGAAAGTGGAGTCATACTTTTTACATAAATAAGTTCATCTGGAAAGTACCTTAAGGTACGTGTAGGCGCCATCGAAAGTTAACATATGTAAAAATTCAATATATTAGCGGGCGCCCATAAAAAATGCATTTGGGTGTCCTATACATTTTAAATTAATGAATATATTTTGGATTGCATCGGAAACAAATGAATTAAAAATTCCGTAATGTAGTTGATGACAAGAATATTACTTTCATTTTTACTGTTTCAATCTGAATAATTTCATATTCATCTTAAAAATATTTTCTTAAATAAAATGCAAAAGATGCATTAGGAAATTTCTAAGGGTATAATATGGGTGAACAGAAATTTGAGGACACTTTTTACTTTTTTGGTATTACTTATAGAATTAAAAGGTTAAATCGTAGATATTATTGGATATTCTTTTCACTGTTTCCATTGCAATCTAACATATATTTATTTGCTTCAACAATATAATCTTTTTGGGGCGGCAACCAAGGGGGGCGCGGCTGGGAAACGCCGGCTGCGCCCCGATACCAATGCGCCACTGTATGTGGGTGGCATACTCACGCGGGAACGACGTATCTCTAAAGACACAATGCAGCCCTAAGAGTGCTTTTTTACCATTTTTGTCGCTCTTACAGTACTGGTCGTCACTCTGGCCCGCCGAATGCTCGGAGAGAGATAGAGTCAATTATCCAATAGGAAAATTACAACACTTTCTGGAATTACAACTTTCGGGCAAAAGTCATCGTTGAACGCTCGAGGCCTGACTTCGTTCTCCAAGACTTCGAGAAAAAAACTATATTTTTAATCGAATACTCGCGTCCTGTTGACTACATCACTGCTAAAGAGAAGGATAAGAAGGAGAGATATCAAGATCTCAGAAGGGCGCTGGAACGACTGTACCCAAAATGTTCCGTTAAAGAAATTCTATTTGTAATCGGTATTTTCGGAGGCGGGAAATTACCACTTGGTTTCTAACCTCAAAGCCATACCCAAGTGCTAAAAACAATACGTGTCCATAAGATCCCCCCGATGGTTTCATTAAAAAGAGCAGCTCAAAAACTATCGAAATGTATAAAAAGCTTGATTTCGATTTTTTTAGAGTAAGCCCCCTTCTCTCTCTCTCTCTCACACACACACACACATACACACACACAAACATTGATTTAGGAATTTTTAATTAAATGTATTTGAATTTTACTTCTTAAACGTAACATACCGTTGAATTAGATGATACTGTAGTTTTTAAATGCTGGTATTGTTATATTGTCATAAATATATTAGTATGTGATGCAGTGCCACACATGTGATGCGATGTTACAGAAGAAAGTGAAAAAAATGCACAAACACAGAGGAGCGAATCCTAACCATAATGCTATGAGTTGAGTGTGTTATGCTATTAGTCGAGTGTATTAGCAGTTAAATAGCAAGACTCAATTCCAATCTCATTTAAAGCCATGTGACTTGTAGGTCACGTGACCAGACTCCTACCTTACCGCCACCTTTCTCATTTCCCAACTTACATCACACGAAGCGCCACATCGAGTTGAAAATTTGGGATAATAAATAAGAAGCACTAAAAAGGTAGGCCTGATCCTAATCTTTAATAATTATAAAAAAAGCCAAAACAATTATTTACAACATTTTTTTCATAATTATATAAATGTAGAACCAGAACCTCCATTCTTAGTGCTTCTCGGTTAGTATCCCAAATTTCCAACTCGATGTGACGTATCGTGCAAATATAAGTTGGGAAATTAAAAAAGTGGCGATAAAGTAAAAATCTGGTCACGTGACCCACTCATCACATGGCCTTAAATAGAGGATCACTCATCCGCTATATTAGACAATACCTCAAGTATCGAGTACAAAATACTCTATACTTTGTTCTTTGATATCGATAGTTAGAAAGTCGATGCAAGAGAGTATTGATACTTTTTGGAGGTATCGGGTCTAATCGATATTCCAAATGTAAGAGAGAAACATAAAATTATGTCTCAGACCGCCCCTTCTCCCCCGTTTCTACATCCAATCAAAGTATCGACATTATCCATGTTTTCGTATAAACAATACTATTGAGGATATTACCCTTTTAATCGTGGTTTATACATTCTGCATTACAGTACAACAATATCAGTAAAAGTGTAATTCAAATACATTTTTGTTTTGGGTTATTGCGAACTTTGAACATGTTTTGCCAGGCCTATTTGCTGAGACAAAGCAAACCACTTTCGATGGTGTTCATATAGGATTAAGTGTCGGATCTAGCGGAAAACATAACAATGGAGACCGCGGGAGCGAAGACAAGGACGATCCCACGTCGTCATCCACGGCTCTTTTGTCAAGAAGCATCATTTCGTGATTCAATCACATCAATGGTTTGATTTTATTATTTCTTTGTTCTTTTGTATTTGAACTACATATGTTGACAGTGTTACACACACACACACACACAGATATAGATACTGTGTACAACTAAGCTGGATATTTAGGAGCAATAAGATTTGAGATTATAATTTCGCAACCATCGTAAGAGAAGGTAAGAAAGGTAAGTTAAGTAATTTTAAGAGTATAAGCTTTTAGGAGTTGAGAAAAGGTTAGATCCTGTAGGATCTGAGGTCAAACTTTATGCTGAATTAGACAAATTCTCTTTTCAATTTTCGAAATCTTCATGCTTGTCTTGAGAGAAGTTCTCGCATAGTAGTATACGGTTAAGGTTGCTTACCTTTATCGTAGTTAAGAAGCAATTTACATCTGAATATATAAACGTAACTCGCCACAATACGCGTAAGTGGCACATAAATCACGATCTTACACATTTTGTGTTAAGCAAATCATGACTGTAACATGTTATTAAGCATCCCTTATGCAAAGAAAATGATTGGTGGCTACAGTATTAAGACTCCTTCTCAGGCTTGATTTTCAGTCCATATATTACAAAGGACAACTTTTCCCCTTCAATTATTAAATACTTGATCTCATATTTTAACCACATCATCCAGACTCTAAAGCAGTGGTCGGCAAACTTTTTGCTACGTTTTCAGGTATGGTCAGGCCCGCCCCGACTTAATTTTTTCTACAACTTTTCCGTCTATTCATGGACCTCAGTATGAGTGAGCTTATTTCAGCAAGGGTAATTTGTCCACAGGCATGTCAAACTAAGTTTAAAAACTTTACATTTTTCAGCTAGCGATTTGAAAATAGCATAATCAGCATCTACGAATTTTTTTGATTTCAATTATATGTTTATTACTTGCCTAAAAAAGTTAAATATTTGACGAAATTTAATATCAAGAAACTTCAGCCTAATATTCAATTCAATACTAAATACTTCTCAATTTTTCAACCTTTATAGACAAATTACATGTCTTCGGAATCGGAAAAATACGTAGATTCCAAATATATTACTTTCCAATCACTGATTGAAAAATTAAGAATTTTTTAATCTCAAATCTGGTCCGATTTTCCAACAAAGGACCTCTGAAAAGGGAATGATCTGCCCAAGCTCACAGGTACCTGACCAGAAAGTAGGTCGTTGGTCGGCCCGGTCAGGGTAGCCTAACTTGGACAGGAGTATGCCGACCACTGCTTTAGAGTCTAGAGGGCTAAACACAGTAAATCAAGGATCAATTTTAATGCAGAGCATTTTGCTACAGCTTGACTCTCGAGATCATAATGATTTTCCATTTGAATCAATTTGATCTCATTTTTTGGTTCATTTACCAGACTAAACAAAGTGGCCGCCAATTATTGTCGCCGGTGTCATAACGACATAACCTGAAAATGGTATCTAACCGCACGCAAGTGACAACTACACTTAACAGGCGATATTTTCTAATATCAGATTTCGTTAGTTTTTCAACTTTTCAAGTACACTGCACGATCAGAAACCATAAAAAGCTTGAATATGACGTGAATTATTGTAAGAACGTCAGCCATCTTGGCTTGATTTCATAAATGATCACGAATCAGATCATAATAATCTCATAGGTCGATCATTCTCTTCGGCCGATCAAAATGCTCTTGAATTCGGTATCATTTTTGTTGCATATCAAAATGATATTGATTTCGGTATCATTTTGAACACTTTTTTTACTGTGAATACCAACTCAAACAGAAAGTTTTTTTCTTGTGAAAAATAGTCTTGTTGTTTTTTTTCTTTAATTATTTGGAAATATGATGCATTTTATGCGCCTGGGAAGGAACAAACCTACACCGTGAGTGTGCTAAAAATGAACGGAATATCGGCGTGGCACATTTCTGAATGAACCAGCAGGAGTTCGAGAGTGTTCTTTTTTCGATGATACTGGAAACGCAGGATGTAGATTGTTGAGTGCCTGTTATGATTTACTTGACCTTCCTACTGTTAGAGAATTAGAGCTGGTTGAGAGAAATTAAAAATCACGAAAATAATAAGGAATTGAATTTTAATAGGCTATATTAGATTTATTACATAACGACGAGACGATTAAAAAAATTTAGCAGAAAATCGGTTTACATTCGTTTAATTTCTGTTGCGAGTTTGGGTAATTTTGCATTCACTTTAAGATTACTTATTATTTACAATATTAACCGATTTTCCTTATCTTCTTTATTTCATTCTTTTGTAAATTATATCAGGAAATTGATTTATGTAATTAAAATTTAATTGAGTTATGGTTTGCGCAATTTTAGAGATTGTAATAGCTAATCTTGATCGACGGGTGATTTAATTTGGTCTTTATCGAAAGACAAAGGCAAAATGCCAGGAAATCAGAAATATGCCCCTTACACATAAAGGATGTGATCGAAATATTTTTACAAGAAAATATACCTTTCTTTTCTCTTTCAGATTCTACGAACAAAAATCTAAAGATCGATGCTACGCCAAGAATTCTAAATCGTTGAATCGGAAAAGTATAGAATTATAACTTATTTTATTATCAAGATTTACCCTTGAAGGGTATGCAATTCG
>NC_046666.1:108055335-108057269 GCF_010883055.1 Belonocnema kinseyi | reverse complement strand
TTCATTCAAAAAATTAAGCAGTATTCACAGAAACAGAGGTGCCTACTTTTTCTCGTTGAGGGCAGGTCCATAGAATTATGATACAAAAACTCTCGCATTCAGTCCAGAGTCGAGGGTTGCCTTCAAATAATCTGGACCTAATTTCACAGTAAAAAGAGTTCAAAATGATACTGAAATCAATATCATTTCAATATGCAACAAAAATGATACCGAATTCAAGAGCATTTTGATCGGCTGGAGTGAATGATTGACTTTTAGATTTTAATGATCTGATTCGGGATCATGTAAGAATTAAAATCAAGATGGCTGACGTTCTTAGAGTACTTTAACTCACATGCCAGCTTTTTATGGGTTCTAGTCAAGCAATTTACTTGAAAAATTTTTAAAATAACGAAATCTGATATTAGAAAACATCACCTGTTCAGTGTAAATGTCACTTGCGTGCGTTTAGATAACATTTGTAGGTTATGTCGTCATCACACCCGCGCCAAGAATTTTGGCAGCCATTTTGTTTAGTTTGTCAAATGTAACAAAAAATAAGATCAAGTTATTCCGAATGGACAAATCATTATGATCTCGAGAGACCAATTATCGCTGGAGCAAAATACGCTGCAACAAAATGGATCCTTTTTTTTACTGTGTTCGGGGGGATCGAACCGTAAACATTCAGGGCCGCCTGCAGTTGTTAAGACTAAAAGGTTGCGAATTTTTAATTTAAAAATTAGTTATTATAAACTTACAAATTTTATCGGTTGTAAACCTTTAATCCTCAAAAGATGTTAACTGTTTGGTCCCAATCAATCTGGAAATGACATGCTCTGCCATCAGTAATAAATCGAAGGCATAAATGATCCTCTCATATCTCAAGAGAATTCTACATGTTCTGGTCTTCGCGCAACTATGGCCATAAATGCAAGAGTAGTCTGTGTATCTTCAATGTCTAGCTGGTGAGACGAAACCAGACATCATGGTCTTGAAGACATGTTGAAGACATTTAAGACAAAATCAAGAACAAATATTTTTACTTGGGCTTCTAGCATCATCTCGATATATTTTATCTGTGATTATATGGCTGTATAGCTTAAATGCGAACGTAATGAAGAAAGATACTAAACCGATGATCAACATAAACTTGAAAAATATATTTCCGAGTACAGAATAATAGTAATACTGATATTTGAATGACATGTGTAAATGAGGAAAATTCTAAAGCCCTTCAAATATCATTTCAGTTCAAAGTTGTTAAAATATACCGGACAAGAAGAACTTATATTTAATATATATTTTTCTTGAATTATTCATAATATACTTATTGTCATGGTTACAGCAACTAAATTTCTCAAGGATAAGGATGGCTCAAAATATAAAACTACGCAAGTTTGCGATAAATATACACCTTTAGAGCCCTTTTCTGTTCTAGCAAAATGTTAAATGTTCAATGGAAACACATAGCCTTTTAATGCTTCAGGGGTTTCAAGAAAATTATGGAAAAGAGCAATATAATTGCCTCCAATTGCAGTCGAATCTTAATTTTGTTATAGTGCGTCGTGGGAGAAGTACAGAAACCGACCCTGCAAATACTTTTGAAATTTCTGCTCCCTATGGCATATTTCATAAAGTACCCTGTTCTTATGAACCGCAATACATTTTATACATTGTTTCTCAGTACTAATTATTCTTTCGAAAAGCTTTTGGACTTCTTTGGGTGCTAAGTGAAACAAAGATTGGAAATTTGCTATTATATTGCTTTGTATAGAAGCTGAAAGTTTGTTTACTTTTTTCTAATACTTAAAGCAATAACAGTATAATCATGCTAATAACTTTAAATGCTTCGGGCTAGAATTTGAGTGCATAATGTATGTACAATAAATAAATTCAAATATATATAAAAAAAGAATGTCCTAAAAATAAATGAGTAATATACGTAATTATCT
>NC_046666.1:108047088-108055235 GCF_010883055.1 Belonocnema kinseyi | reverse complement strand
TACCGTTTCTACTTTATTTGGCTACGTACTTTCTAAATATGAATCAGTGATTTCGGACTTATTCACTAATCAGTTGAGTAACACCAGAGTAAATCATGTGAAGCATAACCTCTAAATTTTTAAATTAAGCGTTGTTGGTACTCTTTTACTTAAGTAGCAAGAAGAATTCCTTAATGAAATACATTTTTTTTTATTTTCGGGCTGTAAGTCTGCTGAATTAACTACGTGATAAATATACTCTAACTCGTATAGGAAGTACTTACTTAACGGGTTTGTACATGACAGTCCAATCTTGACATTAAAGTAATATGAGAGGTTGTTTGTCATTTAAAATCATCGGAACTTTTTACCTTTTTTAATATTTGATCATATTTATGGGTTTTAAGTTTTTAATATGATTCTGTGATTGAATGTGCTAAAATATTATTTTATTATGATTGTTAGATTGACATGGTGCAGTGCTGCCAACCCTGAAAAGCGATTATTTCACTGATTCAATAAGTAACCTTTCAATGATTATCAGTGACCGATTTCTAGCTATTTGAATCAGTGAAATTTCACTGATCTAGATTTAGAGAGTATTTATTTCATTTGACAATTTAACTGCAGTAGCGTTAGAGACGAGGTTGTGGAAGATACTTCCATCACATTGCTGTATTTAGATAGTCTCGGCCGTAGATTTTCAGTGTGTATTTACAGAAATTGCGGGCTCGGGGCAGCAGCTACTTCTACAGAATGATCCGTTACTACGACAGACCGACAGGGAAGCGATTATGAGCTGCACATTTCTAGGAACGGCCATATCGAGCTGTACCATCCTTCAGTTCAATATTTCTGAGTCTCGACTTCTTATCTCGCAATGATCCCTGAGGTCTCTTCCTCGGGCGCGAAGTTCATAAAACTTGGTTAAATTCTTCGCAAGTATCCCAAGGTAGGCGGATCGCGAAAGAAGTTTGCGGCTCCTCTGATTAGAGGCCTATATCGAGACAACAAAGGAAGTTAAATAAGCTAAAAAATGAGAATATATGGCCTACGTCATGAATTTTATTGTTTGTAAAAACAGAAGGCATAATAAAAATCACTAATAACAGAAAAAATGAGAACAATCAGTGGTTAGATCTATTGTAATGTACTATCTTCTGTAACACTTTCCTGAAGTCACTTGCAGAATGTCAAAGTGGTCATCATTCTTTCAAGCGTTTTATGTAAGCATAGTAAGTGGTGTTTACTCAATACCTAAAATTTTTAAATAAAACTGCTGCACGTTCTTATAGTGCATTATAAATGATTATTGTTATTGATGCAGCTGTTTTCTAATCAGGTCCCAGTTCGAAAAACTGTACTTAAGAAACAGCTTCATACCTTCATCATACCTTCATCATACCCCATTGACAAGGGTATATTGGTGGTCCTAACTGAGGTTATGAAAAATTTCAGAAAGCACTTGGGTAAGTTTATTTGAAAAAAAGTTGCTTCTCCCATGAACAGTGATTCGCTGTACACCGAAGGCAAAAATGTGTCGACGCCTTCCTTACAGAAAAAAACCCTGCGCGGCTGATTTCGTTCTTTTGTTAAACGAAGCTTAATACGGGACCAGTCGAGTTATGATTTTTTATCATATTCTTTCGGGCTTCTGTCAAAATTCCTAGACGGGTTGTATTCGGGCTCTGGTTGTTATATGCTTGTCTTACAGTTTTTGGCAGGCTGTACTTATAATATTTTAATATTCTGGTAAAAATTCCCTGTCGATATGGACTTTGCGCCATCGTTTCTCAGTAATCGTAGATGGATGCTGATTCGGGTTATTTTGTGGTCACAATTTTCTATGGACACTCCGAATATTTATGAATCAAAACACCTAGATGGGTACTGATCGGATACTAATCCGGTTCCAGTTAGACGCTGGTCTGACTATAACCTTGTTATGCACTTAAATTTGTTTAATATGTCTACCATATACATAAATATAGTTTAATATTATAAGATATTCAAAATAAAATTTAATAATATCTATACTAATTCTGATTAGAGTTGTGATAATTGTATACAACAGGACGATTAGATTAGAATAATTTTTGTCTGTTTAATCTTGACTTGATCACTACCAGTTTATGAAATAATAATAATAATAATAATAATAATAATAATAATAATTATTATTATTATTATTATTATTATTATTAATCGGTGGCTCAGTTGGTTAGACACTCGGACTTCACCTCAGAGGTCCGGGGTTCGATCCCTGAGCTGGTACCTCTAGAAATTTTTCAATGTACCTTTACCGGGGTTCTGGTGGTTCGGAACCCACCTTAAGCTGTAGGTCCCCCCATCGTGTACTTGACTGCAGCACAGTCCGTCAATGATGGGGTAAAAACCAGGCTTTGTCCAATATGTCTGGGCAGACTGCTCTCATCAGATCACTTGATTGCATTATAAAAATGCGTCCGTAACTGATAATATATACCGGGACAGCCCCGTGCAAAAGTGATCAAATAAAAAATCCAATGCTAACCAAAAATGCCTTCGACATGTTGGGCAGTATAAGCCTGTGACAACATTTCAACACTGAAATGTTTTAAAATAATAACAATAACAAGTAAAAGAAAAATTCATCTGGAGAAAAAAATTAATATAAAAGTCCTAAATATTATTATTTAAATAAAAATATCTAAAAATTATAAATCTTTTAGCAGTTGCACGTTGTACGTGTACTTATGTAACTAGCAAAATGAAAACATAATTTTTTTTTAATTTACATTAAAAATTATGCAATTTTAAACATTTTTAGAGAAAACCAATTATTAGTTATTATAATTATGCGAACTGTTTTTATCATCCTCTTTGAATTGCCCGCCAACAGCGAATTCCAATGCACGTGCACCTTGCTACTCTGGCGGACCGAAGGAACCGAATGGAGCCTCTACAAAGTACCCATAAAGTCCCCATTGGTTGCCCATTCGGTTCCTTTAAAAAAAATCTGCCCGCTTCGCAGGCACACTGTCAACGCGCGCTAAGCGCGCGGGTCGCTTCGCTCGCAAGTTTGAGCGCGCCTAGGGCGCGCGACGGTTGAATCGCGCGCTTCGCGCTCGAATATTTATTCTTTGCATTTGGAATGCTTGAAAAAATCTTAATCAAAAATTTTCAAAATGCGCTCACTTTTTGAATTTTTATCAAAAATGGCTGGTTCACGAACTCGCCTTTCTTTTAGGACCTAAAAAAATCCGAATTTCAACAATTTAAAAGTTGATTTTGCTGTTTTTTCGAGTTTTTTAAAAAGGAGCCGAATGGAGACCCAATGGGGTCTTTACGGGTACTTTGTAGAGGCTCTATTCGTTTCCTTCGGTCCGCCAGGATAGGGTGAGGGGGGGGGGGGCAGCGCCAACAATTTGACAGTCAATGTTTTTTTTAAAGTTAATAAGATGTTGAATTGATCCAGTTTTTTTCTCATTTCGAGTTCTACATTATATTATATTTCTATAAGTATTAATCACATCAAAAAAACAATGATTTGGTAATTTAATTATTTCTCACATGTTGTATTTCGTCGGCTTTGCACCTCACCTGAGGGCATAGCCGTCTACAGCTTTTTATGAAAATCAAAACATTTAAAGATAAGAAAATATGATGGTCTGTTTCTGTGGTACTTTATGTACTGGAAAAATTACCTTTAAAGGTGCTCAACAAGAAGAATAAGTTATTTTGAATAAAAATAGAGATAGATGTAATATAACCTCTTATTCGTTGATATTTTTGCTGGCAACGGAATTTACGCAATGTTTCTACTGTACCAATACAAGACAACTGCATACCGACCGGATTGATAATAATAATATTCAATAGCATGGCCATAGGAAACAAGGGACTAGGCATGCCATTGCGGGGGTGATGCAATGAGGGGGGAGGTCCGCCACCTTTTGATGTCCCGCGACAAACATGGCAGCGCCCGCATGTTTATATTTTCATGCACAGTTTGTCGGCAAAAATGCTCGTGCGCATAATCAAATGGCACATCGTAAGATCTCGGCTCTCCCCACTCATGGAATTCTCCCATCACCCGTGGATTCAACCCCGCTCGCCCAAGTTAGGATGGCAAGCCTAGTCCCGTATTTCCTATGTTCATGTTCAATAGTTTCTTCCATCTAGCCCACAAGATAAGTTGCTGTTCTACATTGCCGATCATTTATCGACGAAACTTGTGACACATGTATCACCTAAGCACTTGTAAATATTATTTTTGTCGGGTCTGCCCCCCTGGCCCGGCCTCATTTATGAGATTTAATATATTTTGGACTTGAATTACGCCTAAGTAATATATAAGATTGTGTGATATTGTTTTATCTGTCAAAATATCAAATTTTTATACGGTAAGTATTGTTAATAGAGTTGAAGAATGTATATTTCTGTCAGCGAAACTTCCATTCTTTCGTGGTAAAAAGTGTTTTCTGTATAATTTTTTTCTTGCAACGTCAATTTTCAAGATTTTAGTAAGTAACAAAATCTCTCTGATGAAATAGATTTATTTGATGCAAAGTAGAACTAAAATTGTTAAATAATAGCTATACTATAAGGAAAATCACCTTTGCCCCACTGGTTGGCGCTGCTCACCTTTACCCTATACATCTCTACTTAGTCTACCGTAGATTTGGTAAGCATGCAATTCAACGAAACTTAATTTAATCGACATTCAATTTCAAAGGCGGAGGTATAGTTTATACAAAGTGGTAAAATGTGTTCGAAAGATGGTCATACGTATATTCGAAAGTCAGAGAATTATGCCAAAAGTGTCAAATTGCGGCATGACATGCATAAGCTATTTTCTGCCGCGTAAAGTTTAAAATATACAGAAGAAGAATAGTACATACGAGGAAGTGAATATTTATAGTGAAATTTTTAACTAAAAAGCAGTTGAAGAATAAATTTTTCATTAATTAATAGAAGTGAAGTGAAAGTTTCAGTTGCATCCATGAATCCTGACGAAGTGGAGTAATAAATACGTGCATATGTTTAAACATCGTGTACATTAATAATTTTGTTAAAACAAAAGCTAATTTTCTTTTTGAAAACATCCGTAAAATAATTGTTCCATTCAATTACAAGTGTTGAGTGTGCCAGATGGTAGGGTTATGAGTGTACATACAAGTTGACAGGGTGCACATTGTTTTGGAGTTTATTTTTCATAAGGAGAGTGAATAATTATAAAAATCTCAATTATAATAGATTTATTGTAGACAAATAAAAAATATAAATGTTTGCTGAAAGGTAGTTGAAGAATAAATGGTTTATTTATGGAAATAAAGGGAGGTAAAAATTTTAATTGACTCACTTTCACGATTCTGCATCTGTGAATAGTGAAGAAATTGTTTGAGAAATATGTGTTCGTGTTTATATATCATAAATATTATTAATGTTCTAAGAAGGAATGTACATTTTTTCCTGAAAATATCCCGAAAATCATTTTTCTTTATCATTACAAGTGTTGAGGGTGACAGATGGTGAGGTCATTGTTTTGAATGTTATTTTTCATAAGGAAAGTGAATAAATGAAAAGATTGATTGACGTAGACAAATGGAATTCTTCGGTATTTCAGCGAAAGGTGCAATTTGGATAATTCCATGCATATTTTACTTTTAAGCGTCACATTATTATTAGGATTTTAAAAAACCTTTCTACGAAATCCTTAGTCGGACAATAGTTACTTACAATCGCATTTACGATCAAAAATTATTTGTATTCTTTGGTATTACAGTGAAAGGATCAATTTATATGATGCAATATTATTTTTAAATAAAGTTTGAATAAATAATTGTTTATCAATGATTTAGAATTAGAGTGATGAGGTAAGTATCGTTTTTGTAGGAGAGTATTTACTTTCCAAACCACAACGTCCACATACATAACTGCAAAAAAAAACAGTAATTGTAACCTCTAAAACAATGGGCACCCTGTTAACTTTCATGTACACTCTAACCTTACCATCTGTGACCCTCAACAGTTGTCATTATAAAGAAAAATTATTTTCCGAATATTTTCAGGAAAAAATGTAAATTCCTTTTTTAGAAAATTATTAATATTTATGATATTTAAACATGAACATATATATTTCTCAAACAACGTCTTCACTATTTACAGATTCAGAATCGTAAAATGAACGGCCAATTAAAACTTTCACTTCGCTTCATTTGCATTAATAAACAATTTATTCCTCAACTGCTCTTCAGTGAAAATTTCTATTTTTCATTTGGCTACAATTCTTCTATTAAAATTTAGTTCTTCATTTATCCACTTTCCTTCTGAAAAATAAACTCTAAAACAATGAGCACCCTCATAATCTCACCTCACCGTCTGTCATCCTCAACAATTGTAATTAAACTGCTTTCAAGCAAAAAATTTCACTATAGACAATTTATTTTTTGTATTTAATAGTATTCTTTTGTATCTTTAAACTTTACGAGGCAATAAATAGGTTATGCATGTCACACCGCCAATTGGACATTTCTGGAATAATTTTCTAACTTTTGAATACACGCACGGCCATCTTTCAAACACATTTTACCATTATACTACCTATTTTTCCGTTGTTGGCCAATTATCGATTCTGAACTTCCACTTTCTGCATAGTTCAGGACAGTTTAAAGTAGTCCGGCTATTTTATCTGTTCGTTGAAAAATCATCGAAATTAGTTTGTTTTTTTTTACGGAGAAATATGTTCTCTTTCACATAATGCTTTTCTTAGGTGCCGTTTCCTTGTTAAAATTTTAATTATTAGAAGACTGTATTCGTTGACATTTTCCAAGAAATGTAAGCCAACATGTAACTCTCTAAGTATATTGCGAGAGATAGGATAGACATGTTCAAATCCTATTTTGTTTATTTGTTATTAATATATTGCAATTTTGTTCTCACGTATCTACAGTCAAAATATGAAAGAATCTATATGATTTTTTTTCATATTATTTACATCGTTCAATTAAAAGATGTCATCGAAAGTCAAGCAAAACCGAGTGACGCGAAAAAAAACACGGTTATCTTTTTTTCGGAAGGATATTTTTCAACCCAATTTTTGTACATAAAAAATTGGGAAATAGTCTTAAGCGCAATAAATTACCTTTATCATGGTATAATTTGTGTTTTTATGCTATTTTTTATTATTAAATTACCAAAAATTGCAGCTGTTTTGAAGGGGTCTTTGGAACATGAACGGATAGTAAGCCTATACTGTTTCTATCCTAAACTTTCATCAGGGATGCAAGCAAATATCAAATATTACTGTACTCTGTTCACCGACAGAATAACCGAAAGATGGATCAACTTACGTCCACTTGGTATAGCTATGGAAGGCCTTCCTTAACCCGCACGCTATAGAACCCGCACGTATAGATTTTGACTTGATTTCACTCAATTCAACAAGAACTGTATCTCAGTGACCACTTTAATGAATAGAAGCCAATCCTTAAAAGGAACTCAAATATAAGTTGCAAATACAAACGGTATGCTTGATAAAGTCAAAGGATTATCGAATTGAGAGTCTGTCAGAGGGTTGCGTAGATGGGATAACAGCTTATTAGCTCAACGTGTGCATTTACGAGTAATGCACGCATAGCACATAAGAGGTTTCTTCAGCTTCAGCAGTGGATACAGCATTTCATTTCTACCAATTGCATTTTTGCTCCTATCATGAAATAAAATTAATAACAGCACCGCGACGACTTATTTACATATCACTACCATGATGACAGGCAAGTTCCGACTTACAGTGAAAGAGATCATGAATACCGACCGTTACCTACATTCTCACTTGCTGGGATTCTAATTAAATTAAAAAAGATGTCCACAGGGAATTATCCCGAAAAATCACGAATAATTCGGAAACGTTGAGAAATTTACAAAACCATAAGAAAATAGGAAATTTTTTTGATTCTTTTGGGAAATTTCCGTATACTTTCATGGGGACATTGTCTTCACTAATTATTTTTGACCTTAAGTCCGTAGGGCCACTACTTATTATATTTTGTTTTAAATTGTGAGGTTCACCCTTTAGAACTATCCGAGGACCGAAAAAATTCAAGATTGACCAATTATTCTTCAAACATAATTTTTGTTGCAGGATGATTTAAAAAAACAATACATATATTACATATATTTGCATA
>NC_046666.1:108044618-108046988 GCF_010883055.1 Belonocnema kinseyi | reverse complement strand
AAGCAAAATTGCATGAAATCGGCTTCGAATTGGTTCCTCAGCCACCGTATTCACCAGACCTGGCCCCCAGCGACTATTACTTGTTCCCTAACCTGGAGAGATAGCTCACCGCTAAGCGTTTTTACTCAAGTGAGGAGCTCATAGTTGAAACTGAGGCGTATTTTGGAGACCTTCCGATCGAGTACTTTTCGGGCGGTATCAAAAAGTTAGAAAATCGTTGGACTCGCTGTATCGACCTGAAAGGAGAGTATGTTGAAAAATAAAACCGACTTTGGCCAAAAAAACGTCTCCATGTTTCATTTTTCAGGGACTTATCGGACTGCCTAGTATACTTGACTAAAATATAATAATGCAAGAAAAAAATCTATATTAATTTCAAAATAACCCAAAACACACGGCCAAAAATTTCGAAACTTCCGAAACTTTCCCTACAACATGTTAGGGAAAATTCCCTAAAATTGGGAAAAATTCCCGAAACTTCCGAAATTTTCGCTACAAAATGTTAGGGAAAATTGCAGAAAATTTGGGAAAACTCTTGAAAGTGGTCCGAAATTTTTCCTACGGAATGTTAGGGAAGATTCCCGAAATTTTAGGGTTATTAGCTTCCCGAACATTTTCGGGAAAATTCCCGAAAATTTTCTTACAGTGTAATTTCTTCACTTTTCTACTGTTCGAAGCGTGACAAGCGAGTAACTGAATTATGTTTAAAGCTCTATTAATAAATGCTCGAAGTAGATATTAATTTTTGTGACTAAATATGACAACATGTTTCATCCTGGTAAATAATCTCGTCAAGGAATCTTGAAATACTGTTTAGGGAATCTAAACGGAATTTCTTCTGAAATTATAAGTCAAAATAGGAATTGACAGGAAACTCTAGAATTTGAATAGCAACGTCAAGTGATCAAGTACTTGAAAAAGTTTCTGTTGTCAATCGATTATGTTTTCTAAATATATTTTAAAGTGACATCTTAGTAAATAATATAAGGTGAAAAAATTAGGATGATCACCTACTAAGTGCAAAATTCAACACTATTCAACATACTCGATTGTATCTGCATCCTTCTCGGGAGCGTTGAATTAGTCAAGCTATCGCAAAATCTCTAGCTGAGAGATAAAAAGCATATCGCATTCTTCCATACGGGCTTTATGCAACAGGACTATAGAACGAGAACAGAAATGAAAGGCCAAGGTCGGCGAGGAATACGAAAATGAATCGCGTAAATTTTATAATATTAGCCGGACCTAACATTTTACTGCAAATAATAAAAAACTGACTAGGAATGTTGTTCTCTAAACTAGAATAAAATCGCCTATCCTAACACGAACTTTTATTTCACCGGCGTATTAAGCTTTGTTCTGAATTCCTGCACGTCTTAGCTGAGCCGACCCTGCGAAAGCCGCATCCGCTTAGGTGCGGCACTGAACTGCAAGCGCCCGGGAAAAAGGAGTTTTTTTCGCATATCATGTTTTCGTTTGTAAATAAAGCGAGATTAATTATTTATGCGGCTATAAATAGAGCTAGAAATGTTAAACATAGAAACCAAAGCGGCAATAAAGGACCCTTAAACCCAAGACACAGGCGGTTGAACCAGGACACTTCAATATTATTGCCAAATATATTTTTCCTCAATTTTTTTATTTCTGGGATTCATTGAAATGCAGAGTAAGAGTAAGGCTCGTTAAACCTATAATCATTTTAAATAATCAAATATATTTCAATAACAGATTTCACGTAACATTTTATGTCACATTATCCCGATTTCAGTTTTAACTAAAAGGTGCCATTTTCAGAAGTTGGACTATTCTTTGAAAGACAGTTAAAACTTTTTAGTGCAGATTGACAGATATATTGATTGTAATAATTTGCAGAAAATCACAGCGGCTTTTGACTGTTATGTAAATATGCCCACGCAAAATTGATTTACAGAAAGTGTTACAAATTTGAACTATCGTCACTTCTGTAACGGATCAGTTAATAGTTATTACCACGACACGCGATCGCCAATCGCGTGATTCTTAGTGACTGCTAATTGAATTTGATTATGTAATTAACTGCTTTTCTCTTCGTGTGTCATGCTACTTCTTTTGTACAACGGCCTTTAAGAGCCGGCCAGGCAACTTGGCCACCACTGTATCTGCTACGTAAAACGGTTAAGAAAAAAGAATAGCAGGAATTTTGGCTCCCAGAGATAACCATGACCACAGACAACGAAGGTCACCATGCTGCTGATCAGTTTTAAGGACAAACCTGTTCGAATACAAGATATCAAAGAACGCAACAGCGAAATAAAAGAGAGCATGACACGAGCTAATTAATAATTTATTAGTGCCAATATAAACAATATATCTAATTAAATACTTTTACTG
>NC_046666.1:108030565-108044518 GCF_010883055.1 Belonocnema kinseyi | reverse complement strand
AACGTTTGTTAAAATGACTCATAACCATTTTGAAAATTCTTTTAAGGTAATATATATATATATATATATATATATACACGCTTCACTGATGTTTTCCAAATTATTTAACATTTTTTAATTTTAAAGGAGAAATTTTGCACTTTAGACGATAAATAGATATTAAAGGAGCGGCTATTGATCTCGATGAAAAAAAATGTGGAGATAGGTGAGAGGCAGGAATCATAAGTGTAGCTCAGAACAGTTCATCATTTCGGCAAATCCTAATTAGTTGCTGATTTTTATACTAAGAATGTCTACACATTTTTAACGCAGCAGCTTAATTTAGGCTGTATATAAATCATGCTTACATTAGAATTTTTCAAAACACATGCTTTGATTTCAGCCCTGTCAGATGATTGTAAAGCGGTGCTTAGGTAGTGTTTTTCGAGCATGTGTACGTCAGAGGCGAAGAATGAAAATTATATGTGGGAACTCACATTTGAGGTCAAAATATTTGGTGTTGATTTTGTCTCGAATGTCTTCAATATCTCTTGAACACCATGATGTCTGGTTCCATCTCACTAGATTGACATAGGAGATATACAGAATTCTCTTGCTGTCAAGACAAGACCATGTAAACCTGGTTTGAGACACGGAAGGATAATTTATGTCTTGGTTATATTACTAATGGCAGGACCTGCTATTGCAAGATAGGTCGAGACGAAACAGTTGACATCTGCTAAGGATTACATTTTTGGAACCTTATAAAAAGATTAAAACTGTCATTTTTAACAAGTCTCTAGTGAACGATTGGAGATAGGAAAAAATGAAGAACATTTTTAAATTCGCAATCCAAAGAACATGCTTATTGCCGATAAGCAAACTTACTGATACATAAAAAGAAATACCATAGTGATAAAAAGTATAAGCATTCTGTAAAAAGTAAGCGGATAAGTGATTACTCTGGAGGCCTTGGTAGCCTGTTGGCTTGGCTAGGCTTTGACTTAGAAATCTCGCAGGTTCTTTTCAAATCAAATAACATTGTGTCAAGGAATACATTTTTTCCTTAAAGTTGACAATATTCGTCTAAAGACATCAATAATAGTCTGGTTCCCTCTCACGAGCTAGACATGCAGAGTTACTGGATATTTTCTTAGATTAGTCTTTACCCAAATAAAAATCAAGATCAGATATTTTTACCCGCAAAAGATTTAAAAAAACCGTTAAAAAGCTTGTTAATCCTATTTTTCCGTTGTTGACGAATTATCGATTCTGAACTTCCACTTTCTGCATAGTTCAGGACAGTTTAAAGTAATCCGGCTATTTTATCGGTTCGTTGAAAAATCATCAAAATTAGTTTTTTTTTTACGGAGAAATATGTTCTCTTTCACATAATGCCTTTCTTAGGTGCCGTTTCCTTGTTAAAATTTTAATTATTAGAAGACTGTATACGTTGACATTTTCCAAGAAATTTAAGCCAACATATAACTAAGTATATTGCGAGAGATAGGATAGACATGTTCAAATCCTATTTTGTTTATTTGTTAATAATATATTGCAATTTTGTTTTTACGTATCTATAGTCAAAATATGAAAGAATCTATATGATTTTTTTTCAAATTATTTACATCGTTCAATTCAAAGATGTCATCGAAAGTCCAGCAAAACCGAGTGACGCGAAAAAAAACACGGTTACCTTTTTTTCGGAAGGATTTTTTTCAAGCCAATTTTTGTACAAAAAAATTGGGAAATAGTCTTAGGCGCAATAAACAATCTTTATAATGGTATAATTTGTGTTTTTATGCTATTTTTTTATTATTAAATTACCAAAAATTGCAGCTATTTTGGAGGGGTCTTTGGAACGTGAATGGATAGTAAGCCTATACTGTACGCTCTGTCTAATTACGCTAATATATCGCTTGGATTTTGTCGAAAAAATATACACATACTATCGGCGAGAAAACTATAGGCATCTGCCTTTGAAGCTTAACAACTCAGTCAACAAAAACGCTAGCGCAGCAAAAAAAACAGTCATTTAAAAGCTGAAAGTGTTCTACGTTAGTGAGCTTGAAGACGTATATGTAAAAAAAATGTTGTGCTAAGCAGACTGAAAAATGTAAAAAAAGTAAGGATTTTTGCTTACATTTAAGAACAGTCAACTTTGGAACATTATTTCTTATATAAGGGGCGATTGACAAAATTTGAAAAAATTCATGAGTATGAGGAAAACTGTTGTGAACCAGTTGCAATTTTGTTTTAATGCCGACCGCTGGTGCCATTCTTCGGCCCCTAATTCTGAATGCTTGGATGGCACCTGGCCACGGGTCAAAGAAAGGCACCAGCGGTCGGCAGTAAAAAAAAACGAGCCCCCCCCCCCCTGCTTTCTGTCACTTGTTTTCCAACAAAAAGAATGTCTAAAAATATCGCGATTTTCACAAAAAATAAGACTAACAAATCCCGAAAGGCGGTTGAAAATAAATAAAGAGCCTATCAATTACAGTTTGCAGTTTGAATCGCTTTAATATCTGTATTAGAACTGAAGATAATATAGTTGCACATTTTTGTTCGTTTAAGCAACAATTTTCATTATTATTTAAATTTCTCAACTGCAACTGGTTCACAACAGTTTTCCTCATACTCATGAATTTTTTCAAATTTTTCCATCGCCCCTTGTATAAGAAATAATATTCTAAACTTGACTGTTCTTAAATGTACCCAAAAAACCTTACTTTTTTTTTACATTTTTCAGTCTGCTAAGCACAAAATTTTTTTTACATAAACGTCTTCAAGCTCATTAACGTAGAACACTTTAAGCTTTTAAATGACTGTTGTTTTGTTGCGCTAGCATTTTTTTTGACTGAGTTGTTAAGCTTCAAAGGAAGATGCCTATAGTTTTCTCGCCGATAGTAGTCGATAGCTAGCCTGAAAAACTTATTGGGCAGTGTCTCTAGCCAGAGACTGGTCAGTCGCTATTTGGTTTCTTTTTGGTGAACATTTAAAGTCGGGGCCTATTCGGGGACTACTTGAGCTTCTTAAAAAAAACTTAATCTTCTGTGTAGACAATTTTTATGTAAAAATTCTTAGGCGGGTTCTATCCAGGCTTTGGTCGGGCTATTCTTGTTTTAAAGTTTCTGACAGGGTGTTATATATAATGAGTTAATGTGTACAAAAGCGCAATTATTTACTCCTTTTCTTTAATAAAAACACATTTAATAAAAATTTGAACAAAAACCTGAACTTTTAATTTTTCGTTTTTATAAGAGAAAATGTGCAAGATAAAATATGCTTTACATGTTTGAAAATAAAAGTTGAATACAATTAAATATATAAATCTTGTAGAATATATAGAAGAAAATGTTTATTATCAATTCAGAGAGACTTTAATACTGTCCGTTTTGGACTTTAAATTCTCTGCTCTATTTACTACTATGGTTCGCCGCTGCGAGTGGTAGTGTCGATCTTTTCTAACCTTAATTTCAATCTGCTCAGCCGAAAAAAATAATTTCTAAATAGCAGGGGAAGATTTAAATATTTCTGAAGGTAAGTTCATTCTAATGGTTAGTGTAATACAGTTAATTTGATTTCGTTAGCATAATGGTACAAGAATAATTGGTTGAGATTATCTCATTTTAATGCTTTTAATATAATATACATGAAAACGAGAGTTAGAATTCTAGCCTGAACAATCCGAGCTCTTAAATTATTTCACGCAAGAAGTTTCAACATTTTAAATTATAAATACTTCCCATTTGTGGCCATAGTTTTATATTTCAAATAAAAATTTTGAAATTTAAATACCGCGAAAAAGATCAAATTCTTATTTTTGCAGTCAAATGGAAAAATTGAATTTTGAAGTGAGGATTTTTATCGCACATTTATTCGGTATAATTTCAAGTAAATTTAACATAATGAAGTATAACATTGATTCTCGAACTATGTAGACGTTATTCTATTCAAAAGATACAAATAAAATGCTGTTTTAAAACTACAATAATTAAAACTCTTCTTCTTACAAAAAGTGTCATGCGTGTTTAGGTCAAGTCAATTAGAACCACAGCACTTTATTTAATAAAAATATCGCCGTAAAAGCGCGGTCTTTATCATAAATAGAATAAAACTGTATAAAATCAACAGAACTTGTTGCTTGGCGAACGCGGACTGACGAGGTGAGAAAAGAAAATTGGGAAGTCGAGCAACAAGACTATTTGTAAGAGAAGGAGGGCACGAAAATTATAAGACCGGCTTAGAAATAAATTTAGACATTACTCAATACGAAAATCAAATATAAGGGCAAGTCCAAGAAATATAAATGTAACGCAGAACGCAAATAAAATAGAAAATGAGAACACAAATTAAAAAATTCATAAAAACAGTGAATTAATGTCCAATTCACAAAAGTTTTCATTTATTTAATTTTTTATAAAGATTAAAAAAAAACTATAATCAACTGTCACGGAGAAAATAAAATTAACTTTAGGACTTCCAAAAACAGTGCATATATCAACTATATTCTACGTCACTAGAATGTCGTTTCATTGTTACATACGGATACATACAACACTCTAGTGAAGTAGAATACAGTTGATACACTCTGCTTTTGGAAGTCTTAAAATTAACACTATTTTTTTGGACATTCGTGTTATTTTACGGATCCTACCAGTACCCCACTAGACCCCCCACTTGAATAAGTCGGGTCGACCGGCCAGCCCCCAACTAATTCCCCGTGACGAAACTGGTCGAGGACACTAATCAGTAGTCCCGACTAGCCCCCGACTTAAAGTGGGGCCAACTGGCCGGGTACTCGACGAGCCCCAAATTTGCATTTCTAATTGGAGGGTTTACGAACTTGCCTTTTTCATATTTTCGTCCGCCACATTCTCTTCGAATGTCTCATAATTTTTAGTATAAACATTAGCAAATTTTAGAATCCTCTCTTTCAAAATGTAAAAGAATTATTCGAATCTTTCCAATATTTAACATTATTGTCCTGCTTAAATTTAATATAGTGAATTTTGAATATTACAACTATTTTAAAAGTTTTATAGAACTGATATTAATTTTTCAAAGTACATTTTTCATAGATCATTAATAGATACTATATTACTTTTTGATGTAAATACACGATTTCCCTAAATCGTTAAAGATTATACTAAACTGTAATATTGGATTTAACGTATTATGTAACTAAATTTCTATGAGTGTATTACAAATGATTATGGGGTCTACTGTGAATAATCCGTCACGAAAATCGCAATTCTCACAGATGGTCATTATAGAGTTATAGACAATGCAGTGTTAGGTGTGCGCGCATAAAACTGTATATTGGCATTGGATATAGGTGCTAAAGGCTTGGACGACTTGCGTTTCGCCGTGTTATCTGCGGACGAACGGACAGTATTATAAATTTGCGGGGCCTTTAAGCGATTGAAATGCGTCCCTAACTGTAAATGCCAATTAATCTAAGTACTAGGAAATAAACAAGGTAATAGGATCTCATTATTTGTCACGGCATTTGGAAGATGCGGCGTGAACACAAGATATTGGTCTTGGCTAGTTTGCTTCGCTTCCGAACAACGCTGATTATTATTACGGTCGAGTCAATGTCTAGCTTCTAGAATCACCGCCACATCGTCTCTCGGTTTTCACAAGTGCCCTTGGCGGACGTGACTATTTTATGCTTTGAAATGTCCTTCTGCAGGAAATTCAGAAGTACGGGAATATCTCTAATTGTTACCTAAGAAGCACTTTCATCGTAGTAACACTTCAATGTCAATTTGTTAAGACAAAAGAAAAAAGTATGATATCGATATACTCTTGTGCAATTATCTATGCTTAATTGTAAATATATATATGTTAAGCTGTAAACTAAAAATGCTGCCTTTCCATATTCAGGCCTAAGCATCGATTAAGGATTTCCATAATATTTTAATTAAAGCATAAGCAAGGATAAATTGGCCAGAATAAATAGAAATATTATTATCGACGGAAATGGTTCTTCACCATTTAGATCTGTATTTCCACTACCGAAAACACATCCTGATATCGCGGTCTACTGCCCTGTAGTTGAAAATATGGATATTAATGAGGGATGCCTATCCATTGTTCACAATGTTTAATTTTAATAGCCTAGTTTAGGTTCTCACGATTGAATATCGAAAAAACATCACAGCGATCGCCATTACAGATTTAAAGATGATTATGAGATATTGAAAAAAAAAGAAAAATAGAAAATGAGGAAATACTTTCCACCTGAGGAACAAGAGGACTATTAAAAAAGGAAGTGATTTCACAGAATCGAGATCCCATGAGCCACACTAAAGTCAGCACTATTGTAACGAACAAACAACCAATAATCGATGGCCACGTTGACCGAAGAAAATGCGACGGACTTACAGCTTTATTCGACGACCAACCCACCGATCGGCCCAAGGCTGATATCTTGCACTTTTTCACTTCAATACGCGGCCAATAAGAGTGCTGAGAGAGGGACGAGCAAAGTCGAGCGTGAGATCTTAGTTGTACAAATAACTATGATGCAATTAGTATTATGATTTTCTTATTACTTCGATTGAAGCCCTGGTCGGCTCTGCTCATTTGATCAGATCCCACTGAATCAGAAAAAACGACTCTCTCTGTCTGTGGGCACGATAATTTTTAAAGAATAAGGGGATTTGATTGTGCGTTAGCATACATTTTTAGGGCCCAAAAATAAAGATGACATGCTCGTTAACTTGAAATGGTGATCGAAAACTGAAATTATGAGCCATGCGAAAAGAGATACAAAAAAAATGTGAAAAAGAAAATTATTAACCTTAAAAAGATATACAAATATAATTATAGCCATTTTTTGATAATGCGTAGAGTTTTTGTTTTAATCGTGATAACGCTTTTTGAAAAAAATAAAAGAATCTGTTTTCCAGACAAACTATGCAACATACGAAAAAGAGTGCAAAAACAAATTGTTGCTCTTAAGAAGACTTAGAACATTCTCTTGAACCTTTTTCTGATGAAAGTCACGGTTTTTAGTTTGAAAAGTTATATACCTACTATTGAAAACTCGAAAATTCCCATTTTCAGCCAAACAACGTAAGATATGAAAAAATGGTTAAAAAGAAAAAAATTATCCTAAAAGACCCACAAAATAATTTTTAAACATTTTTTTCATTGGATTCACCGTTCTTGTCTTAAACATTCAAAATACTATTGAAAAATTTTTATTAAAATTATCAACCAAACAAAGAAGGGCATAACAAAAATTGAAATGGAAATTGTTCTTATGGAAAAGCCTAAGGAGACAAATAAAAATTCAAATGTTTGTAATTATATAAACCGAGTCACAAGCGTGAGATCCGACAGACGCGAAATAAGTCTTTAATTGTTTGAAAACTTTTTCTAATTATTTAGCTTCTGATCACTTTCCACGTCGACTTAGTTCATATGGATTTCCACGTGGATTTTTGCCATACCCATGAGGGACTGGATTCTTTTTCGACTTTTGGCAAGGAATGCTACGATTATTACGTCCTAACCTTTCTCGCTAGAATGGCCTTTGATACAGAATTTGAAGTTTCGTCCACCTTTCGGCTCCTACCGTTTACTAATTTCCCTTCCAATTTGTCTTAACTCATTTTCTTTGCACAATAATAAATTACATATTCACTTTGTTGATGTTAAAGTACTGTCAATAAAATATCATTGATATTCTCTAGGCTGGCCTTCCTGATACCTATGGATAGAACGGTGGTTTATCGTTATTATATACTACCATGGAAGGAGATTATACAGGAGACAGTTAAATTATTGCCCGCCCATCATGGTGAAGCATTTTATCAGCTCCGATAAGGCAGTTTCAAATATAAGTATCATGAATCGTCTAGGTTGATTTGAGCTGCATGAAACTTGCGACGTGAATTTTCTTCACCAACTATCGTATAGAAATCTATATCGATAAAACGCGTCCAGTTTCTCCGCCGCTTAGCGACTTATATAGCGTTAAGTATAAGAAGCAGCTTTGCGTTATCTCGAGTTTGGTAGCACTTGGTCTGCACTTATGTGTTCTTTTTACTTTAAAGAATGTGTAGAAAATAAAGATTCTTCGCCGCAAACGTACTCCAATCACAATCAAGATAATATAACCCGTGCAGAAAATACCCTATATTTTGCCCCATTTAAAAAGGGCAGTAGATGCTCTCCCGGTACCGTCAAAAAACTGCTCTGCCGGTACCGGCAATAAACTTCTCCACTGGTACATTATTACATAACATTAATGTACATTATTAAATCTTCATTACATTCTTTATTACATTTTTATTACGTTGTCACATTGTTATTGTTATTGTACATAACATTATTTGTGCGACCAGTCACAGGGCTACCTTTCAACAATAATTCTGAGAACAGCCGGAAAAGTGTGCCTTCCCGCCCCACGAGACGTTGGAAAGGGAAAGAAGTTTAACCAACATTATTTTTTTGATCGATCGAAGAGATGCCTTCCAACCCCCACGAGACCTTGGAAAGGGGAAAGGTTTCGACCAACATTATTTTTGTTACCGGTCAAAAGGGTGTCACAAAATATTATTATTGCTATTATTATTTTATTAGAAATTTTCACTTATTCTATGTAGGACATGGTTTTAGGGCCAATAGTATGGATAGAGTAGAGTATAGTGACCACAGAGTGAGATTTTTAAGTTATGTATTAGTAGCGTATCACTGCCACACATTTTATGGCACATAGATAATGCTCTGTGAGGATCATTATTATTTACTCATTTTCTCTCAGAAATTTTATTTCTGAAGATCTTTCCTCCAAAAGTACAATGACTGCGCGGTAAGCAGTCTATGTTGGTTCTTTATCTTTTAGGGAAAAAAAACTTCAATTATACAAAAGTATTAGACTTTCAACGCTTGCACGCGTAAATAATTTCGTTGATAATACTCACTCTGTTTGTAACGAGGTGCAGATGAGAGCCTAAAATGATCGCGGGCACGGGAAGCGCTCCAAGGGAAATAGCATCGCTTCCTAATAACTTCACATACCTTGACAGAGAAAGGCCACGGTCGTAAAAGGTAACAGGAATACCAACCGACAGGCGTAAAAAGAGCAAATAAAACCCTGAGACGTAATTATTTTTACGAGCTGGAGCTGCGACAATAACGGGAGGTAATAAAAATTGGCACAACCGTCCGTCAGTTTAGTTCTTGAAGATTGAACTCTGTAAAGTATTACCCGTTGCATTTCAACGCTCGACCAATCTACTACAAATTGTGATTCTTAGGAAAATTGTTCTTACTTTAACCTTGCACGAGATTTCCATGACCTCCAGAACACTCAGCGTTTTGCCGTCACTTATAAACTCTTAGTATGCACGCTTTTGTGCCAGGAGTATTATATACTATAATAAAATATAATAATTCGTTTAAATCCCTAGAATCTTTTTTAATCAGTCTGAAATGAAAAAGCGCGCATTTAGAAACGGTCCATACACCATGTGGTCAATTTTTTAATAACTTTGCCCTCCCTGGCAAAGAGTCCCTGCTCCGACTAAGCTGATGTAAAGTTCTGAAGGTTTTGACGTGATATTAGTTCAACATGCTCTTTTCAAGAAACAGTCCTGTTGAATATGAAACCAAGATCATTGACAGAATCAGAGAAATCAATAGCAAGACCGTCAAGTACAACAGTGGGAGGGAATCCTAGACTACAGATAGATTATGAGTGGAGGATCCAACAAGTAAAGCACATGTTTCTAGTGGATTGCGTTTTAAACCATTAGATACCTCTCAGTTATTGAGGTTATTAATATCTTCTTGCACCATTTGTAGTAGATCCCTAAGGTTACTAAGTGGCCCAGAAAGATATATTTTACGATCGTCAGCATAAAGGTGATGTTTACAGTAGCGTAAAACAGCTGAAAAGTCGCATGCGAACACATTAAACATTTTGGGGCCAAGTATTGAGCCCTGGGTAAACCCACTTATCAACTCATTGCAGTCAGAGCAAAGAACATCACGGTTCGCTGTAGATTGTGAGCGATTACTCAAGTAAAATTTAAACCAATTAATGGCACTGTTAGAGATAATACGGGTTTTCAATGTTTGGATTAAAAGGTCGTGGTTAACCAACTTGAACGCTTCAAAAATATCAAAAAATACAACAATTGTTACTTCATTTTTATCTATTGCAACTTTTAAATCAACACTACATTTATATTCGTTATATTCAGATATTCGTGAAATTCAAAATCAAGGAAGCCAGAAGGAGCGTTAAATTGGCTGAAAATTCGGGACCATCCTAAACCAATAACTCTCTACGATTCTACGTGGAATATGGCTCGCTGCTTATATAGAACCGAATTGTTTTAATATGCTCTTACTTAATGGATAATTGAAAATATGTGAGGAAAGTTTAATTTCAGTATTTTAAACCCCTCCCTTTATGAAATCCTGGCACCGCAGAATTTTACCGGTAGCAGGTGCCTAGTTGTCAATAGTGGCCAAGCATTGCGCTAATGGTACGATTTTTAATAAGTGTCATTCTATAGATTTAATGACGCAGACTAATAAGAGACTTGTCTACCTTAAGGACGCGGAACAAACCAAGTATGACTGTTCTTTGCATTCTATACGCGAAAGTGACTCAGCATGTTGCTGGCATGCGGATATGGTCTTAAGGTTTCGGACAAGTGATCGCTTTGCACCGCCGTACCGAGAGCATCAATGACCATGACAGCCATTTTGACAGAATATTCCGGGAACAGCCGTCGCAACTCTGAGATCAGATCTCTGTATCTCTTAGAGTTGGAGTTCATCAAATTTAAACATTATATCGTGCGATCATTCCAGATATTATTAAATTAATATCTAACATCACATATGTCAGAAGCCTTGCAAATTTATTTGTTATTGCTCTTATAAAACGTCAAAAATATTGTTTAATAAAAAAAGTTCAACGTAAATAGTTTTTTCGAAATTCTTTTAAGAAAAGGATTTTTAAAGAACTTAGATCAGTGGAACCCATGTCACATCATTTTACCTGCAAAAACGATCTAAGAACCACACGAGAACCCATTGTATAATTTGTATTATGCCCCTTGGAAATTTCATTACTGGTATTGACATTAAACAACAACTTAGCTAGGAGTTGACCAGCAGCACTGCTGCAGTACTTATTACCAAGCTTATTATCAAGCCTTTAATGTGATCGATACTGACCCAATATTTTTTAAAGTATATGTAGAGGATATCGGACACAGTTTCCGTTTATACTAAAGGCTCTGTATCACACTATCAACTAGTTCTTGAGTTTTAATTTGGTACCGGAACTAGTACTGAGACAGTTGTGCTAGGTGCAAGATGTAATTTTCTATCTGGAATGCTTCAAAAAGGTCAACGAAAAAAGAGATGTCCGTTTTTTGTCAGTACATTTGTTAGCCATTACTAACTGTCAATAACAAGAGTGAAATTATCGGTCGATATATGTATATAGCACCAAGCAGTGTGGTAATGTCGATGGCTCTGAAGGCGTTGTGAATGTAAATTGTTCGCGTGGACTCAACGAGCCATAGCAAAGGGAGCATGCAGTAGAGCTCTGCTTGATGTTTTCCTTCCACGTTCGATGCACTACTTGATCTTGCTCGTCTTCGTCTTTTCCCTTTCTCAATGCTTGCGGAGCTGCGTTTACTGATTATCCACCTCGTCACTAGGCACCTGTTACGTAACTACTTCTACTACTTAGCGATATCATAATTTGAAGTCGAATATTATTACCAAATAGCTTCAGCTACTTACAGCCTGTCGATACCCTATCCACCAACCATAGTAAGCAACTACTTTTTGAGACATGCTCAGTCTACAAAAGGAATATTCCGCATTGTTACTCTTTTGTGATTTAAGAAGTTAATCCACACAGTCAGAATATACATTGTATGGTCATGTAGTGCAAGTCAGCAACGTTTGCGTAGTATTGGCAAGACCCGCATACTGGTGCGGATAGGTCGGTGGACTCTGCAGTCACCAGACATTAAGCGTGTCCGGTTAAATGGTGACAAATCCTTAATATTAAGCTTACATTAAAAAGAATCACTTGCCTGCTTAAATGAGACCGGCAATAATTGTATGATGATCTGGATATTCAATATAATCCTTATTGTATGCTATATAAATTGAACCTTTTAAGATTCTTTTAATATCAGAATCTAGTATTATCCAAGGTATTAAAGTACCAAATTCACGAAAAAAATATAGATTTCAGAGCAAGTTTTGAGCAACTGAAATTTCAAAGTGAATCCCAGGTGTCGAGGATTGTGTTTAGAAATTCCGGGCTCAGAATTGGTAATTAAGGAATCGTGACCCACACGGAGAAAAAGATATCGCACAATGATATAGCAAAACCTCTGTATTGAAATAATGCGCAATATGATAACGTACAAGCAGGTTCTGGAGCTTTGTATGATATTATAATGCCCTAAGATCGCTTGACCACTGCTTGAACCCTCGTATATATAATATAACAAAATAATAATATGATGTAAAATCTTTCAATGTACGATATTACGATTTTACGCTATTAAAATGTGATAATTACTATATACATCGCAGGAATTACGGTATGTATTGAATTCCATGTGAAATCGTTTTCTCCGCGCACAGTGAATATTTCGAGCCCCTTCCTCGGCCTAATTCCTATTTTTCGAATTCCATTTTTCTCAATGTAGTTATGAAATTCTTTAACTATCGCTTGTGCTTAGTGTCGCTCTTATATCTCAGATATGCTTTCTACTTCACGGATGCATTTAGGGATAATTTGCGACAATACGACGCGCTCTGCTTCGTCAATAACTGTGACAGCGGTGACGAAGACACCGATGACAATGACGACATCGTGAAAACTCAAAGCTAGTTTTTTAGTCTGAGACTGACCATTTTAATAACTTACTTTCCAAATCAGTTTCTGTTCTCTTTTTTACATTTTTTGTCTACCAAGCTAACTATTTCAATTTAAGCATTCATAAAAACGCAGTGTACAAAATTAATTACTTTTTGGATGTTTCTGTGGAATCAATAACAATTTCATACTCTAATTAAAAACATTTTACTGTAAATATTTTTTAATAGTTGGTCAAATTTAAGGAAAAATAATATTTAGATAGAATTGAGAAATTATCTTATAATTTCAGAAACCCTTTTCTTACTTTTTCGTAACTGTCGCTTGACTACGTATTAAAGTTAACATTTCAAAATATTGAGTATACCCGTCTAGAAATCGCCCGATTTCAAACGTAATACCATTTGGCCCTGATTAGAAGGCCTAAGGCGAGTACACCACACGTTCGGAGGCACCAGCCATCGAGCATTATCCAGTATACCTCGAAACCTGTGTAAGGAAAGTAAATGTAAGGAATTATGCTAAAAGGCTCACTGAAACCTAACATTAAATAAATCAATAGTAAATTAAATTGTATTTTTTCAATAAATATAACTGAAATGATTACGGATGGAAATGTAAAAATTTCGGAAGATAATATTGTTTAACACGTGCAATTTATGAATTACAAAAATCAATCTCTCGAAAATCAATTTTCTGTTGATATTAACGCAGTTTCAGATAAAATTAGTTTTTGTATATATTGATTCTTAGCAAATTAAAAAAAAAAAATAAAACGATCCTAATAAATGATAGCTTCATTTTTTGGCGAAAAGATTATATAAATAACTTTTCCAAATCTTTTCAGAAGTAAAAAAAATGACAGAAGATTGAATTCGTTCACAGGAAAATGTTGATAAATTAAGTAATCAATTAAAAATTTTAAATAAAATACTTCTCGTTATTCAACATTTTTTCCATGAAAACCTCACCTTTTCCTGGCAACTCATAATATCTACGATAACCTTACGTTTATTAAAAGTATAATTAAATTTTTTTTACAAAAACTGTTTTTTACGTGTACGTACTACTTTAATTTTAACTTAAAA
>NC_046666.1:108020411-108030465 GCF_010883055.1 Belonocnema kinseyi | reverse complement strand
ATATTCTTTTTCAGCTGTTATTTGTGCTATATTTGAAACCACGGAAGCTCTATGCAACATTGAAACTTTTATTGGAAATTCCAAAAATTGAGATGGCTATAGAAAGGAAAGGACCATTCGATAGTTTCGAGATTCATTCGCGAAATTCATAAATGGGTGATAATGAGACTGAATGGGTACCGATCGTGCACCGATCGGGAGTCCTAGTTTGGCCCTGGTCTGTGCGTGTGTTTGATTCGCGATCTGGCCCGATAGGGATTCCCGATATGGGCCCGAGCTGACCTGGTCTGGCTCCGATCGGGGCCGGGTCGAATATATAAGTTGTAGAAAAATAATTTCATGTAATTTTTATAAGAATAATTGTGAAAAAGATGCGTAATTATTGAAAATAAGTATTTTAAGAGCCAAAAAACATTTGAAAAGAAATAACGACAAGTTTAATAATGTTTAAAAAAGTTCTCTAACGTTAAAATTATAATATATTCGACATTCGTCCAGGTTCTTTGAACGAACAGCGACGTGCATATGGACAGAAAGATCCCCCTTTGCTTCTCCTCTCCCGGAAACAAGTTTACAGTATTCCTCTAAAAAAGCCGAGAAAGTAGACAAGGACCTATTTTAATTTCAAAAACGAACGTTTCAAGAGATAAGAAAGGACATTATAAAAAACGATTTCTTCCAGACTAGTGAACTACTACTAGTCTGGAAGAACTCGATTTTTATAATGACCTTCCTTATCTGTTGAAACTATGTTTTCCTAGACGTAAAGAGAGAAAATTTCATTGTTTTGGAAATCAAAAACGAATGAAATAATAAAATTGAAATTTAATTTTCAATCATTTGGGATTTTAATAAATTTCATTATGACACTTTTTAAGACGAAAACAGATTTCAATAAAGTTAAAACTATTTTTTCGTTGTCACTGTATACAATAGTATGCTGAATTACAAGGGATGAAACACAGCGATGGCAACGTGTGTGAAGTTGGCTGCCTGAGCGAAGCGAAGGCTGATTTCGCCCGAGTTTCGACCGTTGTGTTACATTCCCAGTAATGCATATTATCTTTCATAGGAATTCTATTGACAATGCAGATTGCAGCCCGCTCTACACGTATCGAAACTCGAAAAACGAAAAACTGTTTCTGAGGAGTATAACGTAAACATATTAGATGTATGTAAAACTGCCTCCCTCCCGCCCTCCCAGGCCTTTCATAACAACTTTTCGATTTTTTTTTAAATCAAAAATTCAAATTTTGATTAAACAGAAAAAAATAATGGGAAATAAAACATTCTTTTTCATAGACTGTTTTATGTCCGTTCCAATAACCAGACATGTAATGAATTTTAATAATATAAATTGATTGAAACGATACATTTTTCAGGGTAACTGAGAATAACATTTAGAGGAAAATAAGGAAAAAAATATTAAATTATTCATTATAAATAAAATTTGTACTTTATTTTGCAATAACTGAATAAATATTTCCGGGACGAAGTACAAAAGTAAATATAATATACATTTGATATAATAGGGATGAACTTAATGCAGAAAAGTTCGCATTTGGGAAAAAATCGAGGCCGAAGCACGAGATACGTGATGAGAATGCGTTCGTTAAAGCTGAAGGAGCTTTAACAAAAGATACTTTGCAAATCACGAATCTACAATTTTGTCGATGCTTTGACCTTTAATTTAAAAAGGTTTGTGCACAAATCTGGGGAAATACAAAGACCGAGCATGCAGCGTGAAGTAAATACATTATCGAGCGCGAAGCGCAAGAACCAAAGATCGCGCACCCAAGACGTGCTGCAACTTAAAAACGGTAAGAATGTGCCCGCACAGCGGGCAGAATGTTTTTCGTCTAAGAGTTAAACCAATTGTAAAATTTTTGCATGTTTCTTATTATTTTTCAAGATTAGAAAACTTGTCACACCATAGGCTGTAAGTTTTCAAGTATTTATGCCGCGAAAATTTAAGCCTTGATTTAAATAAGTAATTCATAATAACAACATTAAAAATTTTTTAAAAATGCTAAAATTATAATAAAATAACAATTATTATAGTAAAGTAGAGGAAAATATTGTAATATAGAAAATTTTCGAATAATGCTTAGTCATTTTAATATGAAAATTGAGTTTAAAGGTAACAATTACTAAAATAATCAAATATAGCCGATAATTAGATGAGATTTTGCAATAAATTAAATGAGTTTGCCCATTTCATATTTGTAAGTGAAAATGGAGTCATACTTTTTACATAAATTAGTTGATCTGGAAGCTCCCTCAAGGTACGTATAAGCGCCATCGAAAGTTAACATATTTAAAAAATCAATATATTAGCGGGCGCCTATAAGAAATGCATTTTTGTGTCCAATACATTTTTAATCAATAAATATATTTTGGATTGCATTGGATACAAATAAATGTAGTTGATGACAAGAATGTTCTTTTCACTTTTGCTATTTCAGTATGAAAAATTTATTACTCGTTTTTAGAATATTTTCTTTAATATAATTCAAAATATGCATTAGGGAATTCCTTATGAATAATATGGGTGAAAAGAAATTCGAGGACACTTTGTACTTTACTGGTATTACTTATAGGAGTACAAGTGTAAATCTTGGATATTATTTAATATTCTTTTTACTCTTTCTATTGCAATCTATCGTACATTCATTTGTTTAAACAATATAATATTTTTGAGGCGCCTTAGCATTGCTTAGGGGTCGCCAGCAATTGTGGAGTCACGTTATGTATTTAGCTTGCATTGAACGGATTGAAAATAAATACAGAGCCTATCCATTACAGTTTGCAGTTTGAATCGCTTGAATATCTGTATTAGAACTGAAGATCATATAGTTGTACATTTTTGTACTTTTAGGCAACAATTTTTATTATTTTTTTAATTTCCCAACTGGAACTTGTTCACAACAGTTTTCCTCATACTCATGAATTTTTTCAAATTTTTCCCATGGCCCCTTGTATAAGAAATAATGCTCTAAACTTGACTGTTCTTAAATGTACCCGAAAATCCTTACTTTTTTTTTACATTTTTCAGTCTGCTAAGCACAACTTTTTTTTTACATAAACGTCTTCAAGCTCATTTACGTAGAACACTTTCAGCTTTTATATGACTGTTTTTTTGTTGCGCTAGCATTTTTTTTGACTGAGTGGTTAAGCTTCAAAGTCAGATGCCTATACTATTCTCGCCGATAGTAGGGTATTTTCTTGAAATAAAGAAAGAAATTCAAAAGGGTTAATGTAATATTCCCTTTTTAATAATTGAAGATTATTGATAATTACTTATTTATAATTGTGAGCATACAGAATAAGTTTATCGACCAATGACTTAAGACGATAATTTTTTGCATATGAATCAATGCTTCCAATTCTGGTAACTTTTTGAACTGCGCATGCGTCGCGCCAGCAACACGATTTGTTGCTTTTATGGTGCGCATTTTATATTATATAAATATTCAAATGTTATATTTATAATAAATAATGATTGGGAAATGCTTCAAAAGTAATTTATTAATGATAAAATACAATTGTTGAGTGACAGGTGAAAAAATATTGTGATTTGATTGCAAAAAACGTTTTTGATTTTGACTTCAAAAGAAACAAAATTTTCAATTTATTTTTAGTAACTTTATTGTTTTTATTTTAGGTCAAATACTTATGAATACAAAAATAAAAATTAGAAGCTCGACAGAGACAAGATGAATCACTGAGCTATAAAAAAGGCTTTCTTTCTCTGAACTTGGAAATCACAACGTCTTTTTAATTAAAATCGAATTAAATTTTTATCTGTCACTTCAAAATCTTATTTTAGGATTGAGAAATTACTGTTTATGTATTTCCTGATCATTATTTATTATAAATATCACATTTGAATATGGACACTATTCAAAATCAGCCCGCCAACAGTAACCAATCGTGTTGTCGGTGCGACGCAAGTGCAGTTCAAAAAATTTCCAAGATTGGGAGCACTGATATGAATAAGCCTTTATATTTACAAGTTTGCTACATAACCTGACAATGATATTTATCAATTCATTATATCTATTTTCATTGCAGTAATAAATATTATAAGTTAATTATGTTCATTAGGCTATGTCCATCAGAGCTCGATGACATGAGTGCTTTAAGGTAAATATTGTGTTATAAATTAAAAATAATGTCCAAGTGGGCAAAGCGAAAAATATGTTCTTTAGGAATAGGCTCAATTGCATTTTAGATCCTTTCGAACACTAGGTGTGGTATTATTCAGAGCTCATTTATCGTTTTGGGTTCCTTTTCAGCAAGTGGGGTTCATTTTTGTTGCAGCTCCTTTGGTACCAAACATGGGTTCCAATGGAAACTTCAGTTTTTTCTGTGTTGAATAATGTACATAACTTTTGAGTTTTATCATTTTTTTTTTAATTTAAAAAGAAATTTTTAAAAGATTATTCTGCTCTATTGAACTGCGAAAAGAAATTGTTTTGGAAAATATGTGCATATTTTTTAAGCATTCCAATTTTCTTTTATTCGGAAAAAGTTGAAAGTGATCATTAGGGTGGTCCAAAAATGCATTGCAACATTTTTTTCACTCTACAGGGCAAGACACTGCCTCAAAATTTTTCACTTCCATACAAAAGAAAATCGTTTTTTTTTTGAGATTCGAATATTAGCATGTGCCACCGATCACTTCAAAATCCCATTTAATTAACATGGGGAAATTTTAAATGTTCGGAAAATTGAACTCACGTTCCAGGGTTTCATCGAAACGCGCCAAGTTTTTTAGGGTTTCAAGAGGAGTGTCTACGAAATAAAACCAAACTGATAACTGAATATCTAGCACACCCCACCCTCCCCCGCCCTCAATATTGCAAATCCAGAAAGTGAGTTATCATTCTTTTATTACATCTTTTGTATAATATTTATTCATATTTGTTGAAAAAATTTTTTCAATTGTATATAAATATAATAAAATACTAATTATGTACCTCAAATACCTTTCGGAAGTAATTATTTTTAGATATAAACCTTTTAGTACTTCTACTTTAGAACATTTACAAAATAAAAAATTATTTGAATCCGAGCTTTTTTCGAGTAATGTAAGATAACATACTTGTTTGGTCTGCGCTGTCTCCACTACAAGGGGGGCGCAGTCGGGAAAACCCGGCTGGGCCCCCATGCTAGTCCGCCACTGTGTTAATGATTCAATCAACTTCTGGAATCTCGTAACGGCTATTCAAAGAGCGAGTCGTTGTCGCGTTATAGTATACATAAATCATTTTTACTTCGACGCCAATGGCTAAATAGTTAAAAAACAAACCTTTCTGTAGAACAGAAAAAAGCATGAATAATTGACTATATACTACTACAGTCTAGTATATTGAATTTTAATATAACTCAAAATCTAAATAATAATTTCCCGCAAAAGCATTCAAAAGGGGAAATAGTATCCAATTCTTTTCGATGAATCTACAATATAATCCAATTGTTTCAATCGACTTTAATGCGATTGGACAATGTTTGGATGTTTGAAAAAACCTTTAATTATTAAATCTAATTTTGAATCCTAATTTGAAAATAAAAAAAATATTTGCTTGCTGTGCATACATGGCCAACTAAAGCATCCAAGTTGTGTCAATAATCATCCCACGTCAATCGCGTCTTTTTTTCAGTTAATCATTTTTTCTTTTTCAGTTAGCCTGGAAAGTGGGATGTAACCTAAAATTGTTGTGGTTGTGGTACTAAAACTCGAGGACCGATATCCCCGACTGAAGGAGAAAAAGGCACGAGCCATTTCTTGTCGGCCCAGTCAACGGCACATGTAACTTCAGTTCTTTTACTTCATCGCCGCGCCGTTTAAGACCTACATTACTCTCCGTTCCCGAGATACGATCTCTAATAGTTCGTGACTGTTGAAAAAATCGGTAACGAAATGGTCCAGGCATAGTATATCGAGTTCGTGGATAATAGCAAGTAGAAATATGCGGATAAAGGTGCGTTTGTTATGAAGGCAGATATAGTTAAAAATGCTGAGAAATCGTCATTGGCAGACTAACTATCTTTCTGTCTTCGTTTTCTGCAATGGGGATAACTTGACTTTATTTAAATTTAGAATAATTATAGGTTATTGTCGTTAAAAAATCCAATCATTGTTTTATGGGATATTTACAATATTATTTAATTTAAATAACAGACCAATAGCTTACATTGTCGACAAAATCTGATATTTATTCGGAATACACAGGCAAAAATACTCAGGTCTATCAATCTGTTGAGTTCAGACTCCCCTAGTATTGATAACCAAAAGGTCAAAACAGCTACTGAGAGTAACGGAAAATATACAGACCACTTTCGTTTCGCAATCTCGATAGCTATCCAACGAATAGACCGGCCGGTCAGCCTTCACGTTCTGTGCTACCCGCTTTATTTGATTACATATACACTATGCAAGTTAATAGAATATTTTCCATCTCGTATATACAAGGCATATACTGCAAAAAAAAACATTTGGGACAATTATTTTAGTATAATGAATTTTTCGACAAACTATTCTATGAAGGGCATGTGATACTTACAGTTTCCCCGGCTTTTTCCCACAAAAATGAAAATGTTTAAAAACTGAATTCGGAGATGCTATAAAATATCATAACGGACGTCCCCGGACTCTTTTTTTAGGGATAATAACAAAAAAATTTATTGTGCTAAATAAAAATTTTATGCATATGCATTATTTTGAGGTTACATCGTTTTTCATCTCTGCCTTTCCGATAATCTGGAAATTATTTATGAAATAAACTTTTTTGATTGCCTGCAAATAAGGTTAGTTCCGGGAGATTAGTTACTATGTTTATTTGAAAGTCCAAAGTTTTCAGCTAAAAATATTGTGCAGTTTGGAAGTAACGCTCGGGTGAATTGTAACACACATAACCTCGAAATATACACGCACGTTGTTAGCAATATCAAAAAATTTTGGATTAAAAAAAACACAAAAAAGTATGTGGGGACGTCCGTTAGCATGTTCGCTATCATTTTCCAGATTTTGAAGGCAAAATATTTCTTATCCTAGGAAAAAAGCCGGGGGAATCTAACACTGAAAAAATCGATACTAATACCTAAGCGCTATGCAAATTAATCAAATTTTGCCAAATTAAAACTTTTTTGAATTAACCCACAAAAAAATATGTGGGACGAAAATAAACCGGAAAAACCTAAAACTGGTAAAATCGACAATTTTCTAAGTATCACATGCCCTTAAGCGATGTGACCATCAGGATTGTTTTTTTAACAAGCTGAATAGTATATCAATAATAATGAACTAATTAACTCGTATTCAATAAACAATCAAATTAACTAATAAAAGAATTACACCTACTAGAATGAGTTTGTAACTTATTCTTACTACTTATCAACATATTTGTTACAATTACTAAAAAAAACTACTATAAATTCGAAAATCTGTCGACAAATTAATAAGGAATGTTTTTTCTGGTATGTGACTCCGATATGTTTGGTTCTCAATTATGTTTCATAGAACAAAAAACGAGCAATATATGCATTCTTATTTTGACCCGTTTTAAATAATATCATTGAATAGCATTGTTGACCTAATAATGTTTTTACCACAAGCCACCCTTATTGGGCACATTTATTATCAAAATGCACATATGGAAAATTAAAATTCTTTACCATAAATTAGTTCAAATTTAAAATAATTCTATTGAAAATTATTTAATGATGATAGAATAGTAGTTTGAAAACCTACCAATATCATTAAGGGATGGGCTACACCTAATTGTCCAGTTACGTTTATCTAGTAATACAAAATTTAAAAGTCGCATAACACTTGAACAAATGCAGACATGGTGCGCAAATGCAGAGATTCATACAAATACTAATTCTTAAAGACTTAACTCTAGATTAGTACCAATATTGACACATATTCCAAAAGAAAAAGGGGTGCAAGCATACACATTATTTTGCTTTATTTGATCTGACTTTCCCGAGTGGAATTTTAAGTCGGGGTCTGGCCATTTTACGGCTGGAGAGCCCGGCTTGAATCCGGGAGCTGGCCGGGAAGCCCGACTTTAGGTCGGGCTGTGGCCGGGGTTTCTGGTCGGAATACGACCAGCATCGTCACGCTGCGCTGGCCAGCGTCCGACCATGGAGCATGGCCGGGAGCTGGCCGGGGAGCCCGACCGTGGCCCGAACAAGATCAATTGGTGCTTTACTAGATTTAAATGATGTGGGTTTCAATTGTATGAAGAGCATCAGTCACTGAATTAGGGGATCAAGTTGATTATTTTTTACTGTAGAATTGGAGCATATTAATATATGAAATTCCACACGCCCAGCACACCGACAACATTAACTGTTTTCACGTAGACGTTGAGAGACAAAAAAGGTATTTGAAAAATAAATATTAAATGATTGCGAATATTTTGAATTTAAATATTATGATTTCTGTATATCGAACGTTCATATCTATACCTAAATCTAACGCCCTAATAGTTGGGAGTGCTCACCACTGCGCTAAACCGACAAGTTGAAACTCGTTGAAAAAATCATCCTCTTAAGCTACAGTTTAGAAAAGTTAAAGTACTGAATTTTAAGTTCTCTTTTTCTTATTATTTATTATTATGTGGCGTTATGTAAATATAAAATACACGAACTTTTAACAAGAATATCAATAAAATACTTTTTAAACCCGGGTGGAAGTTTAAGTCGGGGGCTGGCCATTCTACATATTTTGCTCATTAGGGATAGTTTGTCCCATAATAACTATGACAACAATACAATTAAAAATACGCAATACAATAAAAAAATATTATTTAAATGAAGAATTTTAATTTGGTAAAAAAATCCCATGAGAGATGCACTGTTAGACATGTCTATAAAGATTTTACTATAAACTTAATGAAAGCAATATGCAATATATAGTGAAACAGAGTGCGTGAAACTGGAAAGTTCTTTAATGCATTCAAATCTTGTCAAATATTTGAAACTAAAGTAATAACCTAAAATTCATCGTCTAAGTTCTTATTTATAATCAAAATGCTACGTACGGGGTGGAATATTCTTCCAATTTTATTGTGAATTTCAGAATTTTAACGTGAATACCAGTATAATTTATGTTTAAGAAGAAAAAAATATTATGCTTTATTGTTTGGAAACAAAAACCACTGCAAAGATTATTTTTAATTTGTGCAAAGTGAAATTACATAACATTCATAAGAGATGATCAAAATTCATGTATGTGAAATTTAATATACGGCCTCTTCAAGAATATATATGACAATAGAACACCCGCGCGCTTCGCGCGCTGAGTTCTAGTTGCTTTTTGGATACAGGTCATTCAACTTAGCTTATTTCAAATATCGCAATGCACTTACTAATATGTTCTAATTTTTAGATGATTTTCATGTATTTGTATTCTTTTCAGATATTTTGAATGATTGTACAAAAACAGTTCTCTTGTTTATGAATTTTATTTTCAAATTTTATTTTTATAGACAGTCATTTTTTTATTTAGCGTGTATAAAGACATATAATATATATTTTCGTAGGTTTTTTAATCCAAATTTTAGAAAAAAATATATAAAACCTTGTTAATAATACAAAATGAAATTCAAACAAAAATGCACAGAAAATTATTTTTTGGAATTTAGACGCTGCGTTTCTGACAGCGATTGAAGCTATTTGTTTAAAAGATTTAAACATCTCGCCCATGATTCCTTTCACCGATTTTGGTTTCTAAAAATCATGAGAAAATTAAAAGAATGATGAAACTCACTTTTATTTCGAATTTTTAGAGCACTTTCAGACCAGCCGAAATGGTCTATTTGAAATTTTGGCTGGATATGGAAAAAAATGGTCTTCAATACTTGAAACATTAATGTTTTTTAACAGTTTTGAGTATAAAAAATAATATTTTATGCATGAAACATTGATCTAGCCAATTATATTGCCAAGCATTGTATTTTTATAAGATGTTTATCGAAAAACTCTTATTTATATTTATAAAATGAATAAGTTCTTCTACCTAATTTTAAAATATAATTTA
>NC_046666.1:107995188-108020311 GCF_010883055.1 Belonocnema kinseyi | reverse complement strand
ATGTATGAGATAAAATAAGAAATTTATTCATTTTATGAATATGAGAGATGAAAGATATGCGATAGATAAATCTTATAATCAAAATTTCAAATTTCCCGCCAAAATTTTAAGCATACCAAACATACAATTTCGTGTGGCCTGAAAGTTATGGTTCTGAGCCAGTTATGTTGCTTTGAGAACGGTAACTAGAATGAGAATATTACCGAGAATATAACCGAGAAATAAATTCTCGGAAAATTTATGAGAATTTTAGAATTTATTTTAATTAGTAGAAAATCGCATTTTTTCGGTTGAAAATTCAACTCCATTTTTGAAAGTTTGTCTTTTTTATTTTAAAGCTTACCTACTTTAGCAGAAATTAAATTTTTAACTATTTTTTAAATTTAACTATTTTGTTTAAAACGCCTACTTTTTATTTTAAAAATTCGTCTTTTTACATTGAGAATTGAATTTTTTTCGTAGAAACTTATTTTTTTGTTTCAAAAATTCAATATTTGGTGTTACTGAGTTAACTGGAATCTTTTTTGGATGAAAACTCAACTTTCTATGTCATTAAAAACTCTTTTGCTTTAAGATAAATTTGATATTTTTTGTTAAAAATGCAACTATTTGCTGGAGAATTCCACAGTTTTGTTTAAAAGTAATGCTTTTCGGTTAAAAATACGTCTTTTTGGAAAATTATTTCTTGTTAAAAAATTCATAGTTTGATCGTTTTAAGTTGAAAAGTTATCTCGTTGGTCAAAAGTTTAATTATCTTGTTATAAATTAATCCTTTTTAATTGAAAATTCAACAACTTGGGTCAAAGTTGAACTACATTGTGAAATTTTTTTGATTGAAGGCTTCTGTCTGGTTCAAAATTTAATTGTTTAGTGGAAAATACTTTTTTGTTTGTTTGTTAAGAATTCATTTTTTAACAGAAAATATAACTCTTCCATTTTTTAAGATTAATATTTTGTAGTTAAAATTCGCGTTTTTTTGTAAAAAAATTATTGTTTAGTTTGAAATTTCATATTTTGGGTAAACATGCATCAGTTTCGTGGAAAGTTAATTTTCTGTTGAACAGTCATATTTTTTGTTTGAAAATTGCATTTTTGTAAAAAAAATTTGTTTTCGATATCGTGTGCAATCGATCTTTCTCCATCTCAAACATGGCGCATCATGATGTACATATATATATATATATACATACATACATATACATATAGGATAGAGTCTATCGCACCAAAAAGCGACCATCTTGAATGGCGTATTTAATTCATAACGCATATGATGAATAATATTTTGTTTAGTGAAAAGCAAATAAGCTTTCAACAATGTTGCTCAAAATTTCATTCTTTCATATTAGTAAATAATATCTTGTAAAATATATTTCAAAACTTTACAGTCAAAAACTTAAAAGAATAAGGTTATAGATAAAACAAAAATCATTCAAATTTCGCGGCTAATATACAATTACGCATCAGTGTACTCGAGGGCCAATCAGCTCGCGAATAAGTTATCTTCTACAGATAACTTCTCAGAGATCAATTTTTATATTAAGGATCATAGACCGAGTTCTTAGATTCAATATACAAGTGTATATTAAATGTATATCAAAATTGCACACATTTTTAACAGTGTGGTTTTAACTCCAGAAACATGAAAATGATGCTAAATAAAAAAACGCGCATTAACTTTTTTTTAAATTTTCTACAACATATATGTGAACGCCAGAAACATTTTGGAGGCAGACACCTGAAAAACTGCACGCAATTTACAATATCTGCATTGAGTGAATCAGACGTCAGGGGAACTAGGGCGTTCTCCTTACGTGCCGCGCTTTTGTATTCGTTTGAACAAGTTTTATTGAAAAGTCGAACCTGATTTGAGATACTGGTTAAAAAAATACTGAAATTTTGATTCACTTTATAATTATAAAACGAGATTTCGAAAAGAATATTTACTAGCGAAGTATATTATTTGTAACTTCAGAATTTAAAAAATTAAAAATCTGGCACCTCTGCTGATTGAAATTTATAAATAATCAAATACATGAGAAAGGCATGTGGATAAAAAACTTAAAAAATACGGCCTTTATTAAGTTTTCATCTTGTGAGTTTTAAAACTGCATATAATTCTGAAAAAATAAAAAAAAATTAAATCCAGTTGTCATTCTTATGTGTTCAAATGAAGTGATAGATACATTTATGTAAAAAAGTCGGTACACATCGGTACACTTGAAGGTGCCAAGCCTTTACTTGTTTTTAACCTGAACAACATGTACGCGTGCCAGCAACACCCAGGTGCGAAATTCGGCCGGATGCCAGAGCTTGACCATCGGCCCGAAGTCGGCCCTGCCGATTTACGGTATTAACCAATTTACGGTAATCAGAGTTGGGTCGAATAAGACGTTTTCAAGCTGCCACGCTCGTACCGTCGGATTAACCAGCGTTTCTCAAACTTTTTTTTTTTGAAATTTTTAGGAAGGGGTAGGGCCGCCACACTACAAGTTTTTCCCCAATACTGGAACCCAAAGGGGATGCTTGACTGCCGGTCATGCGGGCGATTGCACGCTTCGCGAGAGAGAATCCGACCGGTTAAGCAAACTTAAAATGTTTGAATAAATTCAATTTTAATTACGTGAATTAATTTCCTAATTTAACTTTAAGCAAATGAAAAGGAAGTTGATGAAAATCGGTTAATATCTTCAATGCTAGTTGACGGTTCTTATACTTTGGACTGTACTTTAAGATTTGCTTAATTACTGGAAATATTAACCGATTTTCATCAACTTTTTTTAATTTTATTAAAATTATATCAGGAAAATGATTCAGATAATTGGAGTTGAATTGAGCCATGTCTTTATGATTTTAGTTATTGAAACAGCCTTAAATCTCATTGCAATGAAAGGCTCATCATAGCGAGCAGGGAGGGGGGAGGGCTGCTCAGTGGCTGAGGCCGGCCTACCATCCCCCCACGGGTGCTGCCCAGCCCGGGCTGGCTTCCCCCGAACACGGTCCGGCCGGTGAACGTCGGAAGTAGTTTGGGAATCGCTGGGATAAACTATGTTTCATTGATTCAAAAAGACCATGAAAGGACAGTCAGGCCGACTCTGGGCAACAGATGGCCGGACCGTCGTCATAACTTTCGCTTGTACAAGTCATCATGATGCACCTGCTGATCGGTCAAACCTTGGCCCAAATATGGGCCAGCCGTCCGATATACTCTGCTTCATTATTTCAAACCGACCATGAAATCACAGTTAGCTCGACTAAGATCAAGAGTAGGCTCGTCCGTCCTCGTGACATTTGCCCGTAACTTTGATTGAACATAACCTACGTACTTCATTTCGATATACCTGCTTTCAGCCGTGGTTGATCTGCTTGTATTATTGTGAGCTCGAATTGTTGTCTTACTCTTAGAAATTGATAAATATTTAAAATGAGCCTTTACAAATTCTTAACCTAAATGGGAAAGTTTCAGGGTAAATATTTATTAATTGAATATATTTTAAATTATAAACCTTAATTTCAAAATTACAAAAATGATAAAAAAAACTTTCTAAATTGGTGACACGATATTATAATTAAAAATGCCAAAATGAAACATTCAAAATTATTAATTGAATGTTTATAGATATTTAAAATGTAACTATTTTCATATATTATAATAAAGTAAATTTTTAATGCTGCAAACTTTAAAAATTCCGAAAAAAAATTGACCACTCAATATTTTCAAAGTATAGCTTGCCAATTTTGTGAACCTCATTTAAAATTAATCTATGAAGAAAATAAAACAATTTGCTTCATAAAAATCATGCGAGAACTAGGCATTCAAAATTTAATTATTTTAAATCTCCTATCTAATAATATTTTTTAAGTGAATAACCTATACAATTTAAGATTTTAATCATAGTTAACTTTTTTATATTTAAAATTAGGCTTTCAATTTTGTTATAAATAAATATGACTAACAAAATGGCATTTTTTTCAAGTTAACGTTCCCACTGTTCGTCAATAACAGGGAAATTTTTTAAATTGCCTAAATTTCATAGAATAACCTTAGTTAAAGATGCTCCAATTCACATATGAAAAGAATTATTACAAACAAATTATTTGTTCAAAGAATGTTTTCTCCGATTTTCCCTAACTTTACGTTTTTCAATTTATATTGCAAGCAATTTGGATAAAAACAATATAATGATGAAGAAATTTCTTCGTGAAATTATTGTTAAAATTATAAATAAATTTAATAAACATAATCATTTTCATAATAAACATAATCAGCATTTTCTGTTATTGAAGATTCTTAACTTGGTCGATATTGTGTAGATTTTCTGCCTTCATGGTTTGGAGGGTTGATCTACTGTCGGTAAGGTACAATCTTTGATGATATAGCAGATAAATTAAAAAAAAATTTTAATAATCACTCGTACTATTAACACCTAGCTAAAAATTAGCGTTATGTTCTTGAATTAAGAGTTCTTATTCTGATCCCTCGAATAGCTTAATTGGAAAAGCACCTGACCGGAAATCAGAAGTTTTGTGGTTCGATTCCCAATGGAGTGAAGATGGAGTAGGATCTTTTTTTCAAGAAATAATTTTAATTTAAAAAAAATATTATTTTCCATCTAGTCTTATTAAGACGTTAAGCATTTTCTGTTATTGAAGATTCTTAACTTGGTCGATATTGTGTAGATTTTCTGCCTTCATGGTTTGGAGGGTTGATCTACTGTCGGTAAGGTACAATCTCTGATGATATAGCAGATAAATTAAAAAAAAAATTTTAATAATCACTCGTACTATTAACACCTAGCTAAAAATTAGCGTTATGTTCTTGAATTAAGAGTTCTTATTCTGATACCTCTAATCTGCAAATCGTCATATGGTGGAGATTGCAGTTATATCGTCAGTCCCACCAAACGAAAGAAGTGTGTGACAAACATGTTCCTGGCGATGCAATCATCAGAGAAAAGATTGTTTATGACAAAAGTGGGAATGTAATATTACAAGTAAGTATTATTTTTCAAGTTACCTCTAGGATAATTTCATATTCATATTTTAGATAACCGTGATAATTGACACGTAATTTTGGGAAATAATCCTTCATAATTTTAGTTTAAAAACCAACATTATAAGTGTAATATGCAACGCTTTATTTAAAAAAATGTTTCTATGTTGATTGTTTCAGATTCCGTTAAAATATCCTCGTTTGAAAACAGAAACTATTCCTACATTATTTGATAATTATGACTCGAAACATTCAAAAAGACCATTAAAACCTAAAAGACCTTTGTTCGACAAAACAAATTTAAATGTACATTATTCGTAGAATATATTAAATGAACGTAAGTCTCGAAAATATAAGTCAAATTTCTAATTCATTGTTTTATATAGTACATGAGTTTGAAGCCTGCGGAATATAATAATTACATTCCAATCAAATTTAATTAAGAGGGCAAGTCTGTGTTTAGCCCATTGAATAAGTGGAAATAAAAGTATAAGTTTTTTCTTAATATTACACCATTAAAGCCATCTCTTTCGGGATAGGCGTGACTCACTGGGTGGCGAAAGGAGTAATGTGAGGAAGGGATATAAAATTTTCCGATTGATTCATAATTCTCGTATTATTTATTTAGATAACGACCCAGGTTGCTGATAGATCTCTCTAGCGATCACCCGAAGTGAAGATCCTCACAAAGTCGTCATGTAAGGTTCCCCACGTGGGTCCACTCGTATCCATGGTCTTTCGTTTCAGGCGTCATTCACTCTACTGACACTCTTTTTATTAACTATTTGCCGCCATACTTTTCTGCACTGGCATACTTCTTTAGCTTCTTTTACGTCCATGCATTTTTTCAGACAAGCTCTCGTGATTCGGTGACTTCTTCTGTCTCTTCTAACTGCATTAATTTTACTCTCATCTTTTTCTAAAAAGTGAAACAGAAAATTTTGCAATGGAACTTTATACTTGTTTAATGAGCTCCACACAGGTTTGTTTCCCTAAATATTAAAAAAATAATTGAAAATACGTTAATATAATAAATGATTTTCACAATTGTTCTATGAATCAGATTCATATGCTGCAACGCGTACAATAGATTTATCTGAGTTAAATTATAATGAATGTAACAATGTCACCAACAATGCTGATCCATTGCCATCCTGTGTTAATCCAATACACTCAGCTAGCGAAAGAAATGTGTTCAAAATTGGTGCAAAAACTATTTAAGTTGATGTAAATATTGCAGAAGGTATTTTAAATATTTTTTAGTTAGTTTAATTTTATATCGATAATAAAAAGTTAGTTTTTATAATAATTATATTACATAGATTATATTATTATGACTAATTTTTTATTTTAAATTAAAAGTATGTATCTACTCAATTCGCTAGTAACACCACTGTTGTTGTTTTTTTTTTTTAATTTTACTACATTTAAATTTTTATTCTAGGAAGTGAGTGCATACATCAAGCTGATAGAAACCAGACTAACACAATAGAGTCTTATTCAGAAATAAGACACGAAGTTTTGTGTGAGACCATTGATTTGAATTCATTTTCTACAACCACAACATCTGTATCACCTTTAACAAGCAGCGATAACAGTGACAGTAAATATAAAATTCTGATGTTAATGCAACAGTTTTTATGAATTCCATTCGTAATAAGGGTTATTTTACGTTGATATAAGAATCGCTGGGACTTTAAATATATCACAGATATATAAATAATTTACATGTTTCTACCTCCTTTAGTTGAAAATTGATGACGATCTTCAAAATTAAATCTTTTTTGTTTTTTTAAAACTGTATGGAGTTTTATTACAAAATCTAAAAAACGCGAAGCAGGTCTATCCATGGAGTTTGTAAAAGAATAATTAAATGATAATTAAATAATAAAATAAAATTAATTAATAATTAAAAAATGGAATAAAATTAAATTGATTGATTTAGCATGCAATAAATCTACATTCACAATGGACCAGTCTTGTTATGGGGAAGAAAAATCACTACTGAATGAAAAGAAGGATAAAAATGATAGCCAAAAATATTCAGAGATACCTCGATTTTCTACTCTTACAATTGATGATTCTGTGCACTTCAGATTTCGTGAAACTGGTAAAAAACATTGTCAAGATCAATTCTATAAATAACAGTGCGGAATGTTTAGGTAAAAAAACAATTAAAAAATTTAAAAACTGGAATACGATAGTTGACGGCAGTTATAAATACGGCCACATCAATAAGCCTCTGTAGTAACGATACTTATTTCCTGTTTAGATGAAAATATTTAAGAGAAAATTCACAACCTAAAATTACCGAAGTCAGGAAACGAAGATGCTTTGCTTTTCACATACCCTATTACAGTCACGGATGATGGGGTAGAACCGCATTTTTTTAGAAAAAAGCATTTGTATCGCATCTTCAAAAGAAATACAATATGAAGTATTCTCAATAGTCGCAGGTGTTGAAAATTTCAAGCTACCAACTTCCCAGGAAGATATTGAATCTTTGCCAAATATTTTGAATAAATTTCATGATGTGCGAGTTTGTAAAGGATTGACAGCTGCAAACTTTAATTATATAGCACAAAGTTCTAATTTGAAACAGAATATTTTCAATAATTTCCGTCATAAGAAGTGTTCTTTAGTTTCTCTCAGAACGCTGTACGAAGTGTAGAAAGCTAATAAAAATTTAGCGCAGCAAGTAAGAAGATCAAAGGCTGAAAAAGAAACTATATACATCAAATATTTCAAATAATGTGGATCAAATAAAATTTAAAGCATTGCAAAAAAAGTCAAAGCGACAGAAAGAAAAGAATTGAAAATTAAAACAGAGGCTTACATTATTAAAAGAAAGTATAAAACAGCAACAAGAAAAAGAAGCTGGCGTTACTGAGTCACACTTAGCTGACAAGTATTAACACTCAACATTCCAGATCAACAGAGATTTCTTATCTCAGAAATAGTCAATGCTTCCAAAGTAACGGATGCAAGGAGTCGCCGTTACTCGGAAGATTACATTATGCTGTATATGATAATATATATCAGATCTCCAACTTTTTACGATTACTTGCGTGAAAATAATGTGCTATCTCTACCCTGCACTAAAACTGTTGAAGATTACATTTCTTTGATGGGTGATACATGTGGTTTCGATGAAGGTTCTTTTCAGTTATCAAAAAAATCGTTTGATGCAAAACATCCTATGCATCGCCATGGTGCTCTTCTGCTGGATAAAATAAATGTAAGAAAATCCGTTTCAATTTCAACTAAAAATTTGACTTACACTGGATTAACTGATTTTGGCGAAGATGGTCGCAAGGATACTGATATGTCGGAACTAGCCAGACATGCTTTAGTTTTCATGTATCAGTCTCTTACAGACAACTCAACTCAAACACTGGCAGTGTTCGCTTCAGCAAGTACTGTCAGTGGAGAAGATTTGTCAAAACTGGTTGTAAAAGCTATATGTAATGTCGGAGATGCTGGATGTTTTATTCATGGCGACATTGGTGATGAAGCAAGTACTAATCGTAAGATGTGGAAAATACTTGGCATTAAAAGTGATATGAAGGATACAAAGAATTATTTCACTCATACGATGGACGATACAAGGAAAGTCTTTATGTTTTATGATATACACGTCATTTAATAAAGTGCGCAAGAAATAAAATATATAACGACCAACAAATTCGAATACGCTTAAAAGATGATTTGGAACCAGTTCCGCAGCGTGATACTAAGGAAACATCAAGATCAAAAGTACGTAAGCATGAAAATTCGAAAAAAAAGTCAGCCTCATGTACAAGAATTGGTAGATAGAAATTCATCGGAAATCCCAAAAGATGAAGCTGATGAACATTATGTAAAATGGCAATACTTTATAGACTTATATGAGGTTGATAGTCAATTTGTAGGCAATGCTAGAACCTGCCCTAGGATATCAAGGCGCCATGTCTATTTAGACAGTACGGGAAAAATGCGCATCAAGTATGCTACTCAGGTATTTTTTCTGCAAACTTTTATAATCTATTGTTTTGTTGCCAATTTTTAACTATCTTTATAATAATTCAAGATGGAATTCATGTCGTTCGTTGCTTTAATTTTGATCATTCATTTTCACATTTTTCAGTCTGATAAGCACAAACATTTTTTTACATACACGTCTTTAAGCTTATTTACGTAGAACACGTTCAGCTTTTATATGACTGTTGTTTTGTTGCGGTAGCATTTTTTTTGACTGAGTTGTTAAGCTTCAAAAGTAGATGCCTATAGTTTTCTCGCCGATAGTAGTTTCGGTAGTTTAGGTAGGGTTCGAATCCACGGCGAAATGAAAATTATATAATAATTTTTTTTTAAAACTTTATACTTTTCGAATTTCGGACTGAGATCGTCTTAATAGATGGCCCATATATGGAACCAAATATCGAGCTGACGTGGAGAAGCCAAAGGCGGTTGACCGTTGTCATTTAACTGGTTGGCCCGACCAGTGGCGCACAAATTTGGACTGAACTTGCGGGGGCCCGACCGTGGGGCGACGGTCTATTTGCACCTGAACATGCCGAGAGACTTGCAAGGATTTGGTGTTCATCATTGGATCGCTCTGTTTCTTATACTTTGTTCAGCGCGAGAATGATCGACAGGAACGACGAATTTTCGTCCAGTTCGCGCAAACTGGCATAAAGGCGTGGCTTAGAGATTTTAAATCTTCGGAAACCTTGTTGCGTAGGGCCTGAGTTTTAAGTGTCTGATCTCTCTTTTTCCCAAACGTCATCATTCTTAGATTTATAGCCGTAGAAAAAACTTCTAATGCCTGTTTAATATTTTTTAAACACAACCTTTACGGGGTTTACTCCACCTTTTTCTGAAAAAACTGCGCGCTGTCGATCATTCTCTCACTGAACAGCGTATAGATACGTACGAGTCTTTTGCCAGACCGTCTTATTGAGTCCTTCCTACGACATGACCGCCTATTTCACGATCTTAAAACGGGATTACAGCTAAAATAAAATTTTTTTATTTCTTTTATAAAGTTTGAAAGCTTAGAAAATTATCTGTGTGAAAGCACTTTGTAACTAACTAGAATGCTACTGAGCATGTATCTACCTACGTACATGATGATTATAATAAGTCTATATAAAAATTTTTCGGAGGGTCTCCATAGGCACCTTTCCCCTGCAGGAGACTACAAGCGGCTATTCATCATATTTTCAAGATATGCGACATTGGCCTTACTGTGTGATAGTTTGTTCTCTGACAATACTTGTTTCATATTCGCTGAACTATGCAATGCAGGAACATAGATTAATAATTTGCAGTTCCCACCCCAGTATTAGCGAGGCACGAGGCAGAATGATTACAAGCATTGCATTCGTAGAGTGGTCTAGCACTGGTGTATAGCAGCTACGGCTGTGGGGTTGGTCGGTCGATGATGGCTTGGGTAATGATAGCTTGCTCTCGCCTCATAATCAGTCTCCCATCTTAATTTATGTTTACTTCTGGCCATTCGTTTGTTCGTCGGTTCATCCGACCATCCGTCGGTCAGTCCATCCGACTATTCTTCGATGTAGGTACCTGCTCACTGCCGGGCTCTTTACTCTCGCTAATTTACTGTAATTCAACTGCAATCCGACCATATCTCCCTAGTCGACAATGTCAGGAACAAACGATCGATGTCCTGATTCTGGTGTAAATATTACTGTAGGTGGATTTCAAGGGAAGTTTCTAATAGAAAATGTATGTATAAGATTATAGCAGATTTATGGAGAAACGTGTCTTTGAACTACAGTCGTACAATACTTTTAATTCAAAAGCTGAATGCCAGTTATAGAATAAAAAGTGATATTCGTAGTGAAATATCGTAATGAGAGGAATCCATTATGATGACGTCCACGTTACAACTTATAAACTGAACACAGTATATAGTAGCAGAAAATTTCTAACATCTTTCTATCCGTTATCGAACGCTTGGATGGTCAAGAACCAGTTCATAATCAGCTCAAGCAGAAAAGTGGAGCAGGATCTTGTGGTGGCCTCGTCATGGCAGACATGCAATCGTAGTATTTGTCAACGGAAGCTTATTCATTATTACCTCTACAAATGATAGGTTTACAGAAGGTACTGAATTTACCCCCCCCCCCCCCCCCCCCCCCCCCCCCCTCCCTCCCTTACGCACAAAAATGCACACCAAAAAACAGGGTATTTAATGCGAGTTTTTTCAATTTGAAATCCTTAATATTTTGAACTGGAAATTTCTAATCAATATTTTATATATATATATATTCCCATTGAGTAATTGTAGCAATACGCATCGAATCAAACTGATGGATTAGTACAAATGGATGGATTTTCATCGCTTGAAATGAAAGGTTTCACTCAATTTCAGTTCTATCGAAATTGACGGAGCGCGTCCTTTGGAAAATTGTATGTAGGATATGAAACATTTTGTGTGATATTTTCACTAGATGTCAAATTTATTTTGAAATCTTCTTGATAACATTTTTCGATTAAAACTGAACTCAAAAAGCTTGATCATTTTCAATACTATGTATTTTATTTGGAGAGATCAATGAGTTATAATTTTGATATTTAGTAGATATCATCAGTAATAAAAAATTATCGTAATGGTATTTTTTTAATGGGTAAAAATTTAAAAAGTTTTATGAGAGATTAATAATTAAGTTTATTATAGTAGGTATATTAGAATCTTTTAAAATACACTTCTATGATTTTTAGTATCTTTTTCGATTAAAAAAATTTTTTTATTTAAAATTTAATCTCCTGAATAATCCTCTAAACATATTTCAACAATTTACATTTTATTGATTTCAAATCGTAGATTTTAAATTATTTATGTCTTACGGTCCAATCGTAAATCGAAAAAATAAATATGAGTCAAAAAAATATGTTCTTCGAAACTCAGATATTTATTGAATAGAAAAAACTCCTTTTGAAACTTCCTGACGGTTCGGTACACATGCGTACCTTTTTCAAATGTTCTTAACCTAAATAATTATATTAAAGATTAGTAATTTTAGTCTGAACAAATATGATGGGTAATTACGTAGATTTAAATACATTGTTACCTGAGTTGATGATAGTTTAAAATAGCCAAACAGATCAATTTTCAGTCAAAAAAAGTAACATTTCAGTCAATTGTTTTTAAAAAAATTAATTAAAATTTAGTCATTTTTAGAAGTCTCAAAAAATTTTTTCGAGACTCCAATCGATTCAATCGATTCAATAAATATCTGAGTTTCGAAGAACATGTTTTTTTGACTTATATTTATTTTTTCGATTTACGATTGGACCGTAAGACAGAAATAATTTAAAATCTACGATTTGAAATCAATAAATAATATCAACGATCGAAGAAAGGATTGATTTGTTTCATCAAATAATTTTACAATTTAAATTTTATTTATTACGGAAATCTAATTTTTAGTGACTCTATTTTGAAGAAATCAGGATTAGGATGAATATTGCTAGAAGATTACTCGGTGCCCAGAGTTCTGCCAAGAATTGAAGCCCTATCGACAGTGAGACGTTCGGAAGGTGTCTGGAGCTGATTAGAACATAGTCTGGATAGCCGTCCGATAGGTCTCAAAATATTCATCGTGGATTCCGATCCTCAACTACCAACATTCAAAAGTATCTAAAGAAACCTTAAAAATTGGATTTCTATTGCGATTTTTGTAATGACCTAGAGTATTATGTATATTTTTTTTCATTGATTTTTCTTTTATGAAGTGATGACGGCGCCAGGTGCGCTGCTTCATTCTGTAACCATTGATTAAACTCTTTTGTTGCAACTGAATATTCCCAGCAATATGAATACCATTGCTATAGATAAACACTGTAGAATATTATATATTCAGTAAATGAGATGTAACGAGTGCTCTGTTAATTAATCACTTTCTGTACCCAATGTCGAATATTTGATTCCAACAATGTTGTAAGCTAAACTCAAGGTTCGACCAAAGAATATAAACCTTTAACTAAAGAAATGTGCACGAGTTAAATTAGTAATACATACAAATAAATTAAATATTGTATCAGAATCGTATGATTATTAGTTTAAGCATCAAAACAACATATTGTTTATCGAGGATAGTTAGTTAATACTTGCTCACAAGCTCATCATGTTATATAGCTTGAAGACGTGTGACCACTGATCAGTATTCATAGGTGAGTAAATGCAGCTATGGTTATAACAAGCTAGAGAGTATATTGGAATACAGTTGGTCCATAGGAAAAGTAGCCATGCTCGACAATAAAAGTTCGACGCTACTGTATGGGCATGTGTGCAATTGTGTATTGTATAATACCCCGGTCTAACGATAAGTACCACCACCAGGGAACGTCTTGCAAACCCCAGTGTTTGAATCAGGTGAAGTTTGCGTTTTTTCAGGCGAGGATGCGGAAAAATTCAGTAAAGAGGAACTGACAATTTTACAATTTGGTATTCGAAACCAAAGCTGAAATCGCTTTTTAACTAGGTCCAAGCGACGTTGTTCCTGTTTTTTTAACTTGATTCCAATTGTTATAAAAATTAACACAAAGAGTCTATCTGTGTAACTACATGTTACTACAATTTATGACAATGGTGATAGATTATTTAGGAAATCATTAAATTCATAAATGCATAAAGTATGATCATCAAATGTTTAAATAACCATTTTACTGCATTGAAATATTTCCAGAATTATACTTGGAGAAACATTCCTTTTCACGACCCCAAATAACTTACTTAGTTTCGATGATAAGTGCACACCAGTGATGATACCGTTGCAATCCAGAGCCACGCCCTGAACCATACCCGTCTAGTAAGTAATGACGGAAATCGATTGCGTCGCATTACTGCTATAGGTTGTGAGAAAGTGGTGCATACTCGAAATAAAACGTTATTTCAAATTGCCACCATCAGTTTTTCAATTACAGCGTTTTTTTGTTACAAAAATATATGTTCTAAAGAACGTTCAGTAAAACTGTAATAAAATAAATGGAGTTTTGCACTTCTACTAAGCATTAAGTTCATTACATCTCTCCTAAATATTGGCCTCATATAAAAATGAGAAATAGAACATTCATCATGTTGCAGACTTCATACATACATGACTTTTAAACTCTAAAGACGGTTTAAAAATAATTTAAAGAAAAAATTGTATGCTTTAAATCAATTCTGAACTTTTAATTTGCATGTAGAAGAAACAAAAGCTACATATTTATGAACTACCAAAATGAATAATATAAAATAAAACAAAAGTGTGTAAATTGAGATAAAACACATAATTTGTGTTAAAAACTGATAGAAGAATGGATAATGAATATAAAATCATAGTATTCTGCAAACAGTTGAATATGCAAGAGGAGCGACTGCTCGCTGAATTAGAAAGCATGATTCCTACCGGCCTGCAAGACATTTTTCTTTTTGCAAGCGTCTATCTGAAAAAGAAAGGAGGAAATCCTAGAAATAACACAGAAAAAACGAAAGATAAAGTTTGCATCGATTTCGGGCGAAAGATTCACCGCAACAAAAATTAACCTTGCCGGTAATTTCCAACTTTTAACCGTGCCTGGATAATCTTTCGCCTTATAATCGCTGCATTTTTATTCGCGATGTAGCAAGAATTGCGATCCCAGCGCTATCTGACGTCGTTTAAATTCATTAAATTGGAGAGAACTGGGGATTCCTATCTGTCAGTTGCTTTTTGCGCGTTTTGCTAAATGATATTAAATATGTTCTAATACCTCAACAATAATCTAATTGATTTCGAAGAAGATATATCAGTAAGAATAAATTATTTTTTCGTCTTTTCTGTTGCTGATTGTACATGTGTTATCGAAATTTGCTTAATTTTAAATGTATTTAATTTTTAACTGTTTGAAAGTTTTAGCTGCAACAAATTCTAACTTTTCTTTCTTCTTAGTTGTTTTAAATCTGGTGTCCCGATTTATAGCTCGAATTCACTCATACTTTGCCGTTTTCCCATTGCTGCTAAGGATGCCGTAGGAGACGACAGCTTTTATTCCATCGTAGGATAAACTTTCGCCAAATAGCATGTAAACTTTATCAGCTGGAAATTTTACATGCAACAAAATTTAAATTCAGTTTTTTCTGTGAATAAAGGTATTGCGAAGCTACGATAGAGATTCGACACTACCATGTCGAATTGGAGGGCGCACTCGTACCACGTTCACAAACGTCCATCACTTTTAAGATGCTTTCAACAAAATATTTTAGTTGAATCAGAAAGATCTTTTTCTTAATTCTAGTAAAATACTCTCTTGGAATATTTGGTAGATCCAACCAAAAATTTTGTTAAATCAATAAAGTATTTTCTAAATTAAACAAAATGATTCAACCAAAAACTTTGCTTAATTGAATCAAACAAATTTGGTCAACTGAAAAAAAATTTCGTTGATTTAACCAAACTGTTAACTGAAAGCAGCCAAATGCGGCCAACAAAACGATTTTATTGAAGGCAAAACATTATTTTTCTGGGTGTATATCTATCGTACAGATTCCCAGGTAAGCGAACGCACATAGTTACATGAATAATAACTAGTACTGGTTTTAATTAAACTAGTATTCCAGACACATGGCACTGATTATTTAGCAATACAAATCATTCGCTTGCGAGACTCCGTTGGTTCCGTTCCCGCGTGCGCGGGCGTGGTATGTACCTTTTACTACAAGTCGCTCAACATGCACCTACGTACAATCACCAAGTATACGCATATGGGCAATACATGTCATTATAATGTCGATAAAATTTGATATTTTGCAAGTACGCAAATCTAATTTACGCGCCGAATTAAAAAAAGAACCTTCATTGCAGTTTGATATAACTCAAATAAAGATAAGTACACTGAGATATAACGTTTGTTGAAAAAATAGTAATCAATATACAATATATTGCTTTAGCTTTCTCCAATTCTTCACTATTTCGCATTGTATATTAACCTGAACCTACCAGAACTGCAGGAAATTAGGTCAGTTTCAAAATATAAATACTATAGATAAGCTAATATACATACATTTCTCCCGGTTATTTAGGATATGATTATGTTTGAGTACCTCACTTACGGGGATTTATTATAGATTTATAAAAAGGAATTTAAGATTCTGTCCGCAATTTTGAATAATTTCGTCTGATTTCTTGCATTTGTCTTTTAAATATTACTCCCTCGGCTTGGATGAAGCCGGTTCTTAGATAAAATGTTTATATTTTGTTTACTAATCAAATTAGAAAGAACAATATAGAAAAATTGCAGTGACGCTCAATGTAGCCGTGTGTAGATTCTCGCAGCACTGTCCATCGACAGCGCTGCGATTTTATAGTAAAACTCACGAGGCAGACTCTCTGGAATGCATAGAACTGCTAGTAAATAATGGCCCTTTCATTGTTATGAGATGCAGACCAGTTACAGTAACTGAAAGCAGGAAGGTATGGCTTAATTCAATTGTAATTAGTGGAATTAGTTCACTGACATAATTTAAAGAAATTGAAAAAAAGATTCATGAAAATCAGTTAATACTTGCAGTAATAATGGAAACCTTTAACTATATACAAAAGTGTACCCTCTGCCGAAAACTTGATATCTACTCCATCAGTCTGAATAATGAGTCTTTAATTAAAAAAGCACTTATTAAGAGGTATTATTAACTTTAAATAATAAGCCTTACTAAATTAGTTATCAGTTTTCTAGTTAATCTTATCACAGAAAAAACAAAAGATAAACATTACATCGACTTCCGACGAAAGATTCTCTGCAAACATAATTACCTTCATACGATAAACTTCACACAAATATAGGTTAAACCTTCTTTTGTCTTTCCTTGACAAAGATGTGTTTTTTGAAAGACGCGAAGTTGGCTAAACAAAACTTTATCGCTCTAAAAAATGTCCTGTAACACATTTTATTCTTAGTTTTTTCTGTGATGTGAAAATCTTACTAAAGCAGTTAGTAAACGACTTTGCTCGATAAAAATTATCATTTTTGTTTTGTGCACTTGAATTTCAAATAATGAACATTGAGATAAGATGAAGATGTTCATAATTAATTCAAACAAAAAAGTTTAAAGATGTGTGGTAAATACTTTATCTACATATATAAAGGGGCAAAATGATTACAATTTATGTTTCTTAGACATCTGTAACAGGATACTTGAATTACAGATTTTCACACCTTTATGTCCGATAAATATCACTTCGCGAGTTACCAAGTTCGAATCCAGGTTTTGGGAAAATATATAAATTGAAAAGAAGCATCGAATACTGATAATAACTCCAACTACTTTTATTGCAGTAGGATGTTAATTTTTATATAAATTTCACGTAATCTTTTCAGTGCATGGCAATTTATACATGAAAACCCGCTGTCCATATTATTCACATTTTCTGAGTGCTTTATTCACACTTGTGTTATTTGTAATGTTGTTTTTTTACCAATGAATCAAAAAGTTGCAGTCCGATAAAACAGTGAGTAATAAGAAATTTGTACATCTTCTTGGGATGCACAATTTTAGTTGATTAATTTTCTTTTTACTACTTTCAATTTCAAGTTTTAATCACACAAATAATGATAAAAATCTGCCCGCTTCGCGGGCCCATTCTCATCGCGCGTTACACGCGCGGCTCGCAAGTTTGAGCGCGCCTAGGACGCGCGATGGTTAAATCTCGCGCTTCGCACTCAAACATAATTACACCTCGCGCTTCGCGCTCGGATATTTATTCTTTGCATTTGGAATGCTTAGAAAAAAACTTTATCAAAAAGATCTCTTTTAGATGGCAGTATTCAGATGCGTCTTCATATCCTGAATTGTCTACTTAATTAAGTATAGTCAAAGATTAAGTTTCTCAAAGCTCTGTAGGCTTTGAGGTACACATTCTCATCGTGACACTCGCGCTGCACGCTCGTTTTCCGACAGACATTTGTAAACAGATTTTGTTGGATATTTTTTCTCGTAACTTTCGTCGTTTTTCCACACATTCTTTTTTATTTTATTTTTTTTTCAACGTTATTTTTCACGAATAAAACAAAAAGTACGCGTCCTATCAAGAAGTGATTCTTAACGAAGTTGTAGGTCTTTTTTGGGATAACCATTTTTGTTAACTCATCTTTTTTCATATCCTACATAGTTTGTCCACAAAATGGAATTTTTTATTTTCCATTATTTTTTGTGCAATCAAAATTTGAAATTTCGATTTTTGAAGAAAATCCAAAAATTGGTTATGATAATCTTGTAGGGCTTTCGAAAAAAAATAATTTTCTTCTCTTGACTTTTTTTCATATCGTGCGTTTTTCGGCTTTAAATTTTCATTTTCGGTTGATTAAAAAAATTTTGAAAACCCTATAACTCTGAGAATTTTCTTTTTATCGAAAAAGTCATTAGGATAAATTGTTTGTTCTTTTTAATACTATAAATCTCCGTACATAGAATTTTCAAATTCAGAAAAAAGTGGTCTTAAAAAATATTCAAAATGCGCTCACTTTTTGAATTTTTATTTAAAATAGCTGGTTCACGAACTCGTCCTTTCTTTTAGGACCTAAAAAAAGTTTCCCAAAGATGAATTTGATTCGTTCATTTTTTCGAGATATATCGTGTTTACGGACGGACAGACAGACAGACGCCATCGTAAAAACCTGATTTTCGGATTCAGGGGGTCTCGAAACGTGGAGATCCGTTGAAAAAGTGTGATGTCAAGTTTCCGACAATTCTAATACTTTCTCAATTATAAGTGATGAGAATGTAAAAAAATAAAAAATGCAATTATGTGGTCAAATTGTGAAAGATACAAAAAAGAAAATCAACAAAAATTATGCACCCCAAGAAGATGTGCAAATTTTTTATCAATCACTGTTTTATCTGACTGGTAGTTTTTGATTAATTCCTAAAAAAAACAGCATTAAAAATAACACAATACAATTTCTGACTAGCAAACTCGTTCGATTTATTCTTATGACTTTTTTTCGATAAAAAGAACGTTGCTGTTTGAAAGCCGTACACGATTATCGCAACAACGTTTTGATTTCTTTCGAAACATCGACAATACAATGTTGGTCGTACAAAACAAAAATGAAAAATTGGAAATTCTACTTTGCGGTAAAACTCCCCAAGACACGAAAAGGACAATGAATAAGGTACAATTGTGCACTATACAAAGATGTAAAAGACAAAAGGTGTTCATCAAAAAAAGAGCTACAAATAGTTCCTTGATTATATTTCGATAGAATGCGCAGTTTTTGTTTGAATCGTAAAAAACTTTATAAATAAAAACAGTCCAATTTTTGGAGAAACGACGCAAGCTATGAAAAATATGACTGGACAGAAGTTGTTCTTATAAAAAGAGTGAAAACTCATGCAGATTTGTTATGAATAATTTGCGAGAGGCGTATTTTTTGGCTTCTTCGTGAAAACTAACATTCTTAATAAAAATAAAAAATTGTTACAAGTGTAAATAAACCGCTTAGAAAATGAGAAAAATATGGACAACGGTTTTTCAAGTATAAATTGTCATGGATTGAAAAGACTGTGTGAAAATTATATAAAGGATGAAGGCCTACCTGCAATAAAAGTAGGCGGCGACATTACCAGAATTCGGTGTTTCTTTGAAAATTTATATTTTTTCCCAAAACCTGGATTTAAACTTGGAAACTCACGAAGTGATATTTACCCGTTTATATATAGATAAAATATTTACAAATCACATCTTTAATCTTATTTTTTGTTTGAATTAAATATGAATATCTTCATCTTGTCTCAATGTTCATCATTTGAAATTCAAGTGCAAAAAAATAAAATGATCATTTTTATCGATCGAAGTCGTTTACTCACTGCTTTAGCTAGATTTCCTCACAAGGTTACCTATAAAACTGATAATTAATTAGTAAGGCTTATTATTCGAAGTTAATAGGACTTCTAATCATTACTTTTTTATTGAATACTCATTTTTAGATAAGGGAGTAGATGTCAAGTTTTCGGCAAAAGGTACGCTTTTGTATATAGTTCAATGTTTTCATTATTACTGCAAATATCAACCGATTTTTATGAATCTTTTTTTTCAATTTCTTCAAATTATGTCAATAAACTAATTCTGCTCATTACCGTTGAATCAAGCCATATATTGCTGTTTTTAGTTTTTGTAATTGGTCTACATGTCATAATAATGAAAGTGTCATTATTTACGAGAAATTCAATGCGCTCCAGGAAGTCTGCCTCGTGAGTTTTACGAGGGTGCTGCGAAAATCCACACACGGCTACAATGAGCGTCACTGCAATTTTTCTCCATTTTTCTCTCCAATTTGATTATTCAATCAAATATAAACATTTGATTTGAAAACCGGCTTCGTCCAAACCGAGAGAGTAATATTTAGAAGACGCAAGCAAGAAATCAGATAAAAATATTCAAAATTGCGGATAGAACCTTAGATTCCTTTTTATAACCATAATAAATCTACTGTATAAAGTCATATTATGACAAAGTTACGTAAGCAAAACTTTTTGCTTGTATTATAACATAATTAGATTATACTTAGGTATAGCCAGTGTAGAGGATGTAGAACGTATAACCGATCCACATACAACATATTAATTATAATTAACTAGCAATAAACATAAGAAACTCAGACACTCGAAGCCATCAGGCCTACTGAGTACGGTGCTTTTAGCCACCAACTTAAATTACATTTCGGAGCGCATGTACTCGTATTAGTTATGAATTCATTTTTAAGATAAAGACACATTTTAAAGTTGTGAGTCACGCAAAGTCGCATAAATGTCTGGCAGCTATTAAAAACGAACAAATCTTCGCCGATCATATCAATATATCTAACATCGTACAGGTAAGACCCTCTTAAATTCTGTAAAGATTCAAGTAGGTACTTAAAGTTTTAAATACCAATACACAAGTGATTTCAAATTTTGTCAATAACAAAGTTGTTTATATATGAAAAAGCCATAACGATACAATATACCGCTTGAAGTCACCAGGTCAGGAGATTGTGTGCCTCCATGTAGCGTGTGTTCAGGTGGTAGGGTGAATAGGAAGAAGGGACGCTCAAAGGGATCTCCTCACACGAAGTCAGTTAGTAAGAAACGAGAACATGACAGATTTCATCATAAGCTGACGTAAACAATTTGCAAATGTAAATACCTGTTGAATACTGAGCGTGCCGTGAAGTTTCCAAGCCTCCCGTCTCCACACACACACTCCCCGTCCAACACCTTACAATCGTTTATCATTTAAACATGTCATTATCGCCCTACTAATAAAGTCTGATCCTTTCAGCTTCGTATAGTCTTTCTTCTCCTTCATATTATTTCCAACTTATTCATCTTTGGAATAAATTCTAATCTTACAGCTAGCTATAAATGTCTTCGGAAAGTCTTAGAAGTTTTTTAAGTAATGGACTTTGCGACGCTTTTAAAAAGAACGTTAACTATTGCATCAACTGGCATTGTAAGTCCTCTTTCCTATTACACCAGAAAAACTTATTTAGATTGTATTTTCAAACACATACTTTTCTGTAATTACAAACTGTGGCATCCTTAAAAAAAAGATGAGTTTAATATTTCGTTGTTTGATATCCACCCGTGTGGGAAAATTTTCTGGCGCTGGCCTGGCCCAGAACATACTGCCTGGTCCACAGACTTAGTGCTAACAGAACGGTCTGGCCTGGGCTTGGCAAAAAGTGTAACAGTTTGTCTGGCTAGCCCTAGGCCAGACCGTCCGTTTAGCCGCTAAGTATAGGCTAGTGACAGTCAGCCACGAGTCATTGGCTGGCTGACAGTTTGGGACACTTGATCGACAAAAGCTATACTGCCGTACAAACTAAAAAAATATCTAAGTTCAATCTGACACGAACTGAGAAAATCGAGAAAAAGTTCTTGTCTATAAAGAACTTCAATATCGAATACAATTGTATATAATTAAGATACGTTATTTGGGTAAAAATAATGTGCTTTTTTATATTTTGCAATAAAAAATTAATTTTTTAAACAATTTCTTTTAGAAGATGGACTTGCGATGTTTTACTAGTCGCGGAAAGTAAAAAATACAAGGCAAAAAGAACACAAAGTCACTTGTGGACGAGGCCTCTGTCGAAGAGCTCGAGCGCAGCCTCAAAATACAACATCAAAACATACGTAAGGGACACTGTGTATTTAGGCGCTGTTTCGAACTTACCCGAACGATCGCCTAGTGTATAGCCGAATTTAGCTGGGACTTATTTCCCGTGGATTTCCGATCAGAATGCGAGCCAATTTACAGGGCTGAAGACACGTAAGGGCAAGCGATTCTTTTCGTTTGTAAATTCGAGTCGCACTCGGTCACTTTTACAAAGCAAAAAAGACACAAAGTTCTTTAGGTTCTTTTTAATGTGTATGCTGATGACGTATTTCCTTCCGTGTACAACTTTTAAGACACGCAAAGTGCTTTGTGTATTTTTTTCCGTTGTATTTTTCAACTTTTTAGACTTTTCTCATTTATAAACAATCGTTTTTTCAATAAATATTAATAATTAATATATTTTATTAAAACAGTTAGATGCAGCTTTCTCTTACGAATCTAACGATACCAAAAACTTATTTTTCATAAAAATTTCACTTATGTATCTTTTTAGTTTGGACGGCAGTATAGTAGTGTGTCAGAGAGGTCAGAATCAAAACGTAACTGGTACTTCCCGTTGTGCACGTCGAGGTTGCTGCGGAAGAAACTTTATTTTTTCAATGGTTTGAAAAAAATCATTTTTCACTATCAGCATCTTTAGTTTAAAAAATTTCATTGTAGACCTAGAAACCCTGTCACTTTCTCGAATATGTCAACAAAAATTTACTGATGAAAGTTAGATTTTGTTTGTTCTTAGCTTAGACATAAATGCGATTAGAAATTTCGGAATTAAGTGTCTGGAATTGACATCTCATTCCTAAACGAGTACAGATTTTTTTATTCAAAATTGCATATTCTAATTATGAATATTATATATCGATCCAGAACAGCCTCCTGTAAAACGATGCTCAGGTTTTGTCTCAGAATTAGAATTTTCGTTTTTTTTTCATCGGTAACAATATAACTGGATAAACCCAGAATCTCTTAGTTAAGAAAGGCTTGTCAGCAAACTCGTTTTTCCTTCGAGGACCTAAAAAATGGTAACAGAGCCCAATTCGATGTTAGCTCAGAGCCCAAAGTAGCTCCAGCGTTAAATTGTTTCAAAGCTTTTTAACATCATTATAATATCGGTGAACCACTGATTGTTAATGATAATATTGAAATGCCTGTAGAGCTGTTTTTTAAGGGATTAATAACGTAAAAAAATAGTAAAATAAAGGCAACTCACCATCTTGATTCATCCCGTGTCCTCCGTCATCTATAATGAATAAAAAATAAAAGATAAGAATTGAGAGAAGAACATGCACACAACTGCATGAAATAGAAGAATCGGCCAGAAAAATAACGTGACTTTTCAGATGATATAATAAGCACGAAGGAATGATAAAGGGGACCGACTTCCGTGATTGCGATTTGGCAGGAGCAACGGCACCATCAGTGCCAGGCATCAGTAGGAGGAAATGCACTTTCTTCGTTCAAAAATGTCCGGAGCCTTCAATTTTGGTCCGATTTTTAATTTAAAAAAAATTAAAGTCTAATAAATTCTGAAGAGCTTTACGCTCTGAACTTTTGTCTCTTCTACTTGTTTATTAATAATTTTTTCACTCAAAGTATGGAAAAATTAAAATTTTGTTCATAACAATTTTTACGCTTAAATAGCTGATTAGGCAAACTTTATATGGTCTTAAATAAATGTTGATGGACTCATAGAATACAAATAATTTGCTCATTAGTCCATTTATTTGTTATAAACAAATTTTATTAACAAATTAGCAAATAGTCTTATTATCAGTAAAAAAATTTATGTTCACTAAAAGTGCTTCATATTAATGTAGGAATGATATATAATTACAAGAATAATTTAAAAGTTTATAATAACCATTGTCAAAAACGATTCTTATGGCAAAATATTAAAATTTCAGATTTTTTCAAATTATAATTTCCTTCAATCGCCAGAACGACTTCAGGTATTTCTTAAAATAATAAATATTTAATAATATTTAATAAAATATATCAATTTAAATCTTTATGAACAAATTAGGTAAACAAATTCAAAATCTTGGCCCTTTCGCAAACAAATTTTTTTGTTTATGCACGGGAAATGTTTTAAGCTATTGGATGAATGACTTGTAGTCACAAAATATTAGAAAAGTTAACAATAACAATTGTTATAAATAATTCTCGTGATAAAATATTTAAATTTAAGGTTTTATCCAATTTTAATTTTCTCTAATCGCTAGAATTGCTACTGATATTCCTAAATATATAGCATCCCGTTTAAATGAATTAAAAATGTTGAAAAACATGTTTAAACAAATAAAAATCGCGAAAAATCGTGTTTTTGCCATTTTTTGGAAAAAACCATGTCATTTATTTTCTAATTAACTAATTTAAAATTTTCAAACGCCATTTTGAAGGGGACAAATTGCACTTTAAGGTGGTGTATGGTATGATAAGGTTTCTTCCAAAAAATATATTTATTAGAACATTCGAAATTAGAAAATTTAAAAAAATGAGAAGTATCAGAAGTGCCGGTAGAATGCTTATTATTATAAATAATTTGAATGTATAATAAGTCAACCTCTTTGTTTTCGGATGAATAATCAAATGGTTTCATTTAAATGAAGATAAAAAAATAAGAAAAAATTCTTTTTAATGAAAAAGCGGGTAGTAAGTTTGAAGGATAGGAAAAATTCGTCGGAATTAAAAAAGAAGCCTTTTCTACAAAACTATTTTTATTTTCAAACTAATTCTCGAAATGAAATGAAATTTAAAAACATTAAATTTAACTGAATATTGCATTAAGTAAGCTAAATCTACTTCGGTGCAAAGGTTACATAAGACAGCCCTATGTTTGTCACACACAGGTCGGTTGCAACTTCTCTCTCTGTTCCTACAATACTACAGTAACAGCATCGGCACTTTTTAGTTCGTATATTCTCGACATCTTGGACAATCTTGAATATTTTATTAATTGAATTATTATTGGAATTTATGAGCATTGTATAAATAAAATGAAAGAAAA
>NC_046666.1:107986321-107995088 GCF_010883055.1 Belonocnema kinseyi | reverse complement strand
TCATAAGGACAACCGCAGGATTTCGCCGGGAGCGGGTGCTAATCTGAAAAATTGCACCCGCTTCCAGCGAATCGCGGTAAAATTTCAGCCACAACCACGTCTCACAACCGTGAGATAGGTGGTTACAGTCTGTAAAGGAATCAATACGACGACCCAGCAAAAGCTTCGTGCACCCTAAGAACACGGAGCGACCCAAGGACGACCGCCTTCTGCATTTTTCCCGCAAGTGTTCTAGCATATTGCTGACACGCAGGGATGCTTTTTAGGCCATGAGCAAGTGAAAGCTTGCCACCTCCAAGACCGCCGATGATAAGGACGATCAGTTTAACAGAATATTCCGGGTACAATCGTTGCAACTCCCTTATAAGGTCTCGATACCTCTCTTTCTTTTCATTCTCCTTGGCTATGATGTTTTTGTCAGCTGGTGCCAAAAATTCGATAACGAACATGGTTCGCTTCTCGAAGTCAAGAAGAACCATGTCAGGCCTCACGTGAGCAACAGAAACAATTGTCGAGAATATAAAGTTCCAGTATATGCGGCACTTCCCATTCTCGACAATTGACTCAATTTCCCTAGGAGGATTTAGAGGAGCGATATTAAGGTGAATGCTGCAGGAGTGAAAGAGATGGTAATAAAGCACTCTTAGTGCCGGTGGAAATGACACCGTCTTGGCATGCCAAACCCTCTGTACCAGACTTCAATCCGGGCGATTTAAGGAAAGCAAACGTTAGCTCACAAGACATTGACTGATCCTTCATATTTCTGTGGAAGATACCGTGCATCCTCTTATCGAGGAGCTGTTCACGAAAGTTTTTCTCTTGCGTTTTCTTAATCCGGGCTTTCAGGAATGAGTACTCGAGATAGATAAGACTTGATGCATTTGGCTCACCCCTAATACTGAAGTCAAGTCCGAGTGTTTCAGCAGCCTCCTCCGCTGCTTTGTACAGAAATGCTCCTTTGCCCACTTGTTCGTAATTCCTGACCATTTTAAGAAGAGGGTCTCTTCCATTTGCAACTCTATGTGCTGTACCCAGAATAATCCTGTTATGAAGACATTCAAGACTCAATATTCCGCGACCCCCTTGACGGCGTGAGATGTACAGTCGCGGAACGGAAGACTTAAGATGCATGCTTTTGTTCATGTGCATAACCTTTCTTGTCCCGATATCAAGAGATCTGAGCTCGTTCTTCGTCCATGGAACTACTCCAAATGAATGGAGTAGTATCGGGACGGCAAGCATGTTCGTTGCAGAGGAATTCAATGTTGACCTTCATTTTGACCTTGAAGTTGACCTTCATGGCTTTTTGAAGGTCAACTTTGCTTTTTTAAATGTGAACCCCCTTTTTTTACATCTGTAGTCAATAGAGCGAAAAATTCTACGTTCAAGTACGTACCCAAGTCATAGGTCAATGGTAACGTTCAAGGTCAGTTAGAGTTTATTTGAAATTAACAAAGTTTTCCAAGAGGTCAGTGTAATTCCTGAAGTAAATTTCAACGAAAAATTCATTGGTGAGCTCTGTATTGGACTTGGTTACAGAGTTTTGAATATTGTAAAATCATAAGGAAATTTATCATAAAAAATTCCAGGTGTTCCGGTGAGTGTTCTATTTCTCCTTGAAGAGTTATACAGTCCTATACCATTTTTCGATACCTAAGTCAATACCTAAGGCGATACCATAAGTCCTATACCGTTTTTCCATACGGATATTACGAATCGAAACTAAATTTACGTATTACGATTATATGCTTACTATCTTTCGCTTAAAGATTATTATGGCGCAAGCTAAACTTTCGGAATGAGAGAGGGTATCTGTATTAATGATGCGTGATTGGGGAGATCTAGTTCGAGCTTATGATCAAGTTCATTTGCTTTTTAATCGTACTTTTCTTAATGGAGAAGGGTTTAATCCTGTCTTAAAATCAACAATTGAAAGAACTGTAAGACGATTTATGAATCATGGATCTATCAAGGACCTTCAGAGAACTGGTCCGCCAAATCTGCAGGATCTGAGGAGATGCATATGGACATAGCCCAAGCATTTGTTGAAAACCCACACCTTAGTTTACTTCGAGCTAGTGATGAGCGTGACAGTATTTTCAGATGAATCTACTTTCACTTTAAAAGGTGAAGTTAACAGGCAAAATTGTAGATATTGGTCCGACACAAATCATGATTGGATGTTGGAGAGTCACACACAATATCCACAAAAGATTAATATTTGGGCCGGTATCTTGAATGATATATTGATAGGCCCTTTCTTCATCATTGGTAATCTCAATGACCGTGCATATGAAGAGCTTCGCAGAAACGAAATTGTACTAAGAATAAGGTAGATTACAGAGGATAATTTTCAAAATATTTGGTTCCACCAGGACGGAGCAGCGGCTCATTACCGCAAAACTTAGACGAATTGCAGAATTGGATTCTGCAACAGGTTACTTTGATTGATAGAGAGATGATTCGTAATGCTGTAACTCATTTTTAAAATCGCATAGCTTTTTGTCAAGAAGCTCAAGGTTTTCAGTTCGAACATCTTCACTGAAGCGTGAGAGGCAAGGGGACTCACGCTAATCAAGCACCCCAAAGGGAACAGAATTTACTACGTCCACGTCGTTGTTCCTGGGTAATGCTAAACGTAAGCGTAAGCTGCTTGGAAAAAACCTTGAAGATCATCACCAAGATCAATACAGAGCTCACCAATGAATTTCTCGTTGAAATTACTTCAGGAATTGCACTGACCTCTTGGAAAATGTTGTTAATTTCAAATAATTTCCAACTAACCTTGAACGTTACAATTGACCTATGACTTGGATACGTACCTGAACGTAGAATTTTCCGCTCTATTGATTGCAGATATAAAAAAGGGGTTTCCATTTAAAAAAACAAAGTTTATCTTCAAAAAGCCATGAAGGTCAACTTCAAGGTCAAAACGAAGGTCACCATTGAATTCCTCGTTGAAATTTACTTTAGAAATGACCTTCACTTTTTTGAAAAATATTTTACCTGAGGAAATATCCAACCGTTCCGGGGCTTTTTAGACACCTATATGATGGAGAAAAAGATTTCATAGAAATGAGATAAAAAATTCGAAACATATGTAGCAATAAAAGCATTTTTAATCAACTCTTTTATGTAGCTTTCAATTCAACAGGATTTCTAACGCTTACTTTTCAGGGGGCCTTAAAGCCATGTGATGAGTATAACAGCAGATCAAGTCAGCCTTAAGATCAATATTTTTTCACCCATATTGAAAAAGAAAAGTTTAAATAACGCGGAATTTTTTTTCGGGAAATGTTAATAAATATTAAAGGATCGCTTGTGGTCTTGCAAAGGGTTGGAGGAAGAAAAAAGTTTATTTATTCAAATAATCATTATCGACGGATACATTTAGGCTTTACAGCAGAAGTTTGACTTTTAGCTTTCTCTGACAGTAATCATGCAATCTGCTTTACCTGCAGACCCCTAGAAGTTCACCGTTGTCTACTCGCTGAGCTAGTGCGGCTTTGACACAGCTGATACCAGACTGATACGTACGTCAGACCAAATATGTTTATTTTAATTTCAAGTGCAAACATTAGTTTTTGAATTATTTGTGCATAATGTTCGTGAGCGATTTTTGTTGTTTTGTCCCACTTTGATAAATAAATATAAACCTCAAAACTAGCCCATTGACAACATTGCAAATTGCTCGCAGGGTTTGACGACAGCACGGTCGGCATTTTTCCAAAATAGTAATTTAAAAAAAAAACTTTTTTCACTATTCTAATTATTTAGGACCAAAAACACGTTCTTGCATGCCTTCTATTTTTCGTGCCAAATTGTTAAAAATATATCTCATTCCGTGTGGACGTAGGTTTGGAAAGAAAACTTCCACTGGTATTTTCTTTATAAAAAAATTTTCTCAAAATTTCAACCGGAACAAAGCAGATACATGGACTTTATTACCTCCTCTTTCATTCCCCAAACTTTCAGAGCGATATCTCATTTCGTTTAGATGTAAGTTGGGAAAGAAAAATTGAAGACCAGGTTTGGTCACGTGACCCTCTCGTCACATGGCCTTAAAGGCTCATAACACGGTGATTGCGAATAAAAAAATAAAAAATATGTTTAAAAATATGGTTCATATGTTCTACATTTTCGAAAGAACATGAACACAGATTTTTCGAAAACAATCTTTTTCTCTGTTTTTCTGTAAGGAAAAAATTATAATTTTAATCCCTATGATAAATTGTAAATGTTCAGAAGAAATTATAATTAATGTAATTCTTAATCATCGTGAAATAGTCTAAAACACATTTAAAGTAATTAAAAATGACATTTTATGTCATTATCAAAAGGCTTAAAATGGTCTAAAACGCGAAAAAACAGAATATAACATGAAACAAATTAGTCAATGTAAGCACGAAATAAATGGTTTCAGCCAAAATTGGTGAAAAAATTTCTTTGAATAAATTTGTTGGAAAAAATTTTGGCCTTTATGCATTTTTTCTGTGTCAAATTTTGGCGCTTATTCCCTTTTGCTTTGCCAAATTTTGAGGCTTATGTCCTTTTGTACGAAGAGGGAAGGACGGACGAACACCTGACCGAAACTATAAGGATTTCAGCCCGGGATTACGAAACCCTAAGAATTGTATCCGATTTGAATTATCTATTCAAAAATTATTTTATTCATATTCCCATTGTCAGATAATTTATTTCACATCTATATGACATCGTATAATAATAAAAAATTAATGAGAAGGAAGAACCAACAAATTCTTTTTTACTTTTTTTGCGCTGTTACTTGTGAGGATGGTTTTTCCACTGACTTTAAATTCTGCAGGTATAGCTATAGAGTAATGGTCAAGACTCCCGAATGCTATGCGATAGGTTCAGGTTTAGACGTAGGTTCGAAACAAAATTAAATTGAATGATTTTTTAAATTTACTCTAGCATTTTCGTACGAGAGCACTTTGCCAGTAAAGAACCAGTACTAATATGCAGTACCGTGCCAGTACTGCACGCCAGTTCTGCGGAGCATTACCAGCAGATGCCCAGTACTGGACATCCAGTAATCTTTACTGGGCCAGTACTGTGCCAGTGCTGGCCAGTTGGTAGGTAGGTAATTAATAGTTAGACAGACAGACAGGTAGGTAGGTAGGTTCTATGTTTTTACACATCAACGTCTCGATGAGTATTTTTCTTGCATCTGTTTTTTCTACAGCTGTCAAACAGGGTCATTTTGAGTTAAAATAGCTACATTTTCATGTATTTACATAAAAACGGTATGATGAGAATTTTTCATCAGGGTTATCAGTATTCTTACTTGCGCTATTCGCGTAAAACTCATCTGCTTTTCAAAATTAGAGTCGTTAGACCTTATCTTTTTTGCGGTACACGTTTTAAACATGTACAGCCATTTTACCGATGAACAGTTGATTGACTTAATTGTGTACTTATGTTTTTATAGTAAATGGCAAACCCCGTCAGAGGACCCCCTAATATTTTATTTGAAAGTAGTTTTATTATTAATTTTAAATAATAATAATAAGCCATGAATGCATCTACTATGAGAAAGAAAATGTATCAAAATGTATCAAAATAAGGAGATTTATTTTGATAATTGCATTGAACGAAATGGCTCACTGAATGCACGATTAAAATTTTGTAATCAGCCTCTCCGCAGCAAGAAACTGTAAATTTGTAAAGAACATGCTAGCAAAAAAGTTATACAGGATATTTTCCAATATGTATAACTTTTCTGTCTGGGACGTTTCATATTATTTCAAATTTCAATTTCGTATAGATAGATAGAGATAGATAGATAGATAAATAGGTATATGTGGACGGATATAGATATATTGCATATAGAGCTTTTCCTGTCAATTTGACACCCATCCCTTCCCCACATACTGTATAATGCTTTTTCTACAGTATACCAAAATAAGATAAAAGTAGGGATGAAGTAGTGATAAAAAAGAGGTTTACTTATAGTCCAGTCAACGGGGAACAAATATAACTAAAAAAAAAAGTTCGTAAAAGTAGCATTTTTTTCGCAGATACGTTGGGAATGGCTTTATAAAGATATTGTAAAAAGTCCCCAAACATACGTGTACGGCAAAGTTCCGAAATTCTGGAAAGTGTTAAACAATAACATGTTTTTTAAAATTACTCGAGAACTGTTGATTTTAGGTCGAATATGGTGATATAAATGTTCATAATTTTATAGTGCACAAAAAAGGTTCTATCTATTATGGACTTATTATCAACGTCTGCGCTATGAAATTGGATTAGCTGCACAATTCTTCTATTTCTGAACAAATAAAATAAAATCTCAAATATCCTGGAAAAAACGTCGGAAATATATCAGGCGAATTGTACTGGAGCAAATGCAGGTTCCTGTAAACAAAAGAAAACGACTAAGTCATTTGCATGACAAACTATCAGTATCAAATGAGCTCAACTTCAGTGTACAATTTGATATGTTTAAGGTGGTGCTTTTGAGATGAAACTTCTTGCAAGTGTTCCTCCATTTTCATACAAGACATTTTCCAATTTGTAGGCCAGAATACTAATATTTATGGCCCCTTTTAAAGCTCTAAACAAGTAAATTTCAAAATTTAAGCTATGATATCGGAAGCAGCGGTGATTATGAGTCCTAATGGCAGCAATGGGAGCGGGGGCGAGAACGGTTACCTCTTTCGATGATATTGAACCCTTAGAAATTTTTTTGCTCACATAGACTTGGCCTTCAAGTGGCCGTGACGCCACTGCAATGCAGGTTCTCAATGAGGAAAATTTCAAAAATAAAAATAAAATTAATGCAATGCACATTCTGCTATCTTTTTATTTTATGAAAAATATATTCTGCTTGATAATTTGAATAAGAGTAATTACAAACATATCCTGAAGAACCTATAAAAAACCATAATAACAAAAATGAATTTTTTATTTTCAAACGCTCCCGCAAAACACGTTTTTTATTATTGCTTGCGATGAGCATGATAACTTCTGGAACCATTGTCTGCAATTCAAAATTTCATACAAAAAATAGTTGAATTCAGCGAAATGAAAAGGATTTTCAAGCAAATATTTTGAATCCTTAACAAACACAGATTAATTTGCAACTAAATAGTTGCGATTTTTAATCGTAATAATACAAATAATTTCACTTTATCAAAAATGTCCGGACTCTATTATGTTTTCTCTGACATTCCCTAATTTTCCGGAACCATTAGACCTGTAGCAACTCTAATACTTTTACTTTTGGATTTTGAATTGCAGACAATCGTTCCCGGAGTTATTGCATGCTCATCGCAAACAATAATAAAAAACGTGTTTTGCGGGAGCGCGATATTTTCCCAGTCTCCTGCAATAGAATGTTGTTAGCATTACCAAAAAGAATCTTGACATAGTAGATTTAACCCCTAAATGAGAATGTAAAAAGATGAAAAGTTTTTAACCTCTACGTGTGAAGTAAATTCCATCACCATTTTCTAGTGCTTAGGGAATAAAGTACAAATTAATCCGAGTTATAGACATTTCAAAATTATGTTATATTTATTCTTCATTGTCTTATTCACTGCGTTTGAAAATAAAAAATTCATTTTTGTAATTATGATTTTTTATAGGTTCTTAAGGATATGTTTGTAATTACTCTTATTCAAATTATCAAGCAGAATATATTTTTCATAAAATAAACAGATGGCGTAATGTGCATTGCATTAATTTTATTTTATAATTTTCTTTTTATTTTTGAAATTTTCCTCAATGAGAACCTGCATTGCAGTAACGTCACGGCCACCCGAAGGCCAATTCTATTGTCGGGAAAAGTGAGCAAAAAAATTTCGAAGGGTTCAATATCATCGAAAGAGGTAACCGTTCTCGCCCCCGCTCCCATTGCTGCCATTAGGACTCATAATCACCGCTGCTTCCGATATCATAGCTTAAATTTTGAAATTTACTTGTTTAAAGCTTTAAAAGAGGCTTTAAACGTTTTTTCCAGGATATTTGAGATTTTATTTTATTTGTTCAGAAATAGAAGAATTGTGCAGCTAATCCAATTTAATAGCGCAGCCGTTGACAATATGTCCACAATAGATAGAACCATTTTTGTGCCCTATAAAATTATGTACATTTTTTCACATCACCATATTCGATCATTATTTTTGAATCTTAAACGCTGATTTACTTGTGAAGATTCAATTAAAATTAAAAATTAAAAGTAAAATAGGTTACTATATTTCAGTTGAACCAGCAGAAGAGCATGTCACAAAAAATACACCTTATTATTCAACAAAGTTAAAAAAAATCATAAGACGAATTTCAAGTATCAATATTCAAACTTTTTTGTCCATTATTAATATATTTAGCATGCTGATATATCTTGAACAAAAAATAATGCTTAAAAAATAAAACATCAATATTGCCTCAAAAAAATTTAAATGATACATAAAAATATAGGAACTTCATAAAAATATTATTGCCAGATTTGCATTTTTTAAGTTTATGGTTAAAGGATATTCATATTTGAATCATTTGATTTCAGTATTAAAATTTTATTTTATTACACGGAAGGCTTCCCTTTCTCTAATTGTATCTACAAAAAGAACACGCATTATCATTTAAAGGTTTGGCATTGATAATAATGAGAAAGAAATATCATTTTTTACATAAATTTGATTCTTTCATCTTCTGAAATTTTTTTTTTCCATCTGAAAAAACCTAGAAGACTATTGTCACATCCAAAGAAATGAATCTTGATGATACTGGCACAGCGAGAGAT
>NC_046666.1:107983855-107986221 GCF_010883055.1 Belonocnema kinseyi | reverse complement strand
TTAACCTATGAGTAATTGTATTCCCCTTAAATTTGGACCATTTAGAGCTAAATTAGGAAGAAATTTACTCGTACATTGCACTTTCATTATAAATAACAACTGTGTCTACGAATGCTAGATTATTAATTTCATTGAGAATATTTGACAAGATTTAAAGAAATAAAAGCAGGTTGAGTTTTCGCTCACATTGCGATACATATATATTAAGTCTCATACAGATTTTTCTAACAGTGTATACAGTCCTATGATGACATACGGATAAAAGTACTGGGTGCCAGTAGCATGATAGTACTAGAGACCAACTAGAGATAGGGGAAACTAGCCAAAGCCCCACTAGAGCCCTTTAGAAATTTCCACACGGGATGTCTCGCCGTTTGGAAAATGACTCGACACCGCAAGTTTAATATTTTTTTAATATTATGCAACAATTTTTAATAAATATTTATATATTTATAATAATTTTCTTCTGATAACTCATTATTTTAGTTGAAAATTCCTTTCTTTAATTTAACAACTATTCTCTTTAAAATATTTGTTTTTTGTGGCTAAAAATGAATTTTTTGAATGAAAAATAACTATTCCATATTTCGTTTCATATCATCTTCACTTGAGAATGCAGCAACTGTTATTTCAAAAAGTTCTGTGTTTTGTTCACATTTTTATTTTTTATTTTCAATATTAATATTACAACAAGGCTCTCGAGTTTTCCCTTACATATCTGCCTTTTTCCAGAAGGTATCGCGTCTTGCAATTATTGAGTATTAAATATTTAGAAAACTTTTCAAGAAATGCATAACCCTACAAATTATTATTGATTTTTATTTAAAAAATATTGATTTTCTATTTTCACGTATTTTTCGTATTGATATGTGTAATTTTAATTTCATATTATTCGGATAGTTGATAACATATGCACTTAGAGTGCGCCCAGAGTAGATACGACCCTGCTTTCAAAACCCCACTGAGTGGCAAACAAGAGGGGCGGCACTATCGCTTACAGAAAGGAGCTATTGTATTTTAGTTAAAATACGCCAGCACTTGAAATATTTATTATTTCTATTAAACATAGTTTTTATGCAATCTATTTATATGGTGTTAATTCTTATCCTTTTGCAAACATTAATAGCTTTGGCACGTTGCGGTAGGTGCAATAGTATTGAAGATAATTTTTTTTCTTGTAAACTGCTTTATAGCCACGCTTATGAAAATATTTAATTTTTGAAAAAGATAGAAGCTGTTAAGGCTTTGAAGAATGAATTAAAAAAAAATCGAAATTTTCTAGGCAAATTTGACGACACAGGAGCTTCTCAAAGTTGACCTATGTTCTCGACGTGCGTTATTTCGGTGCTTTTCGGCAAATAAATGATGACAGCTCCTCACCACATTTCTGCAAAATAACCATTAAGGATGAAATCGACGAAAAAATAAAGACACAATGGCATAGAATATACAGTTTTCTTTATATTATTTTTTTTCTTTTAAATATTAACGCCCAAACTGACCGGACTACATGAAAAAATTAGAGAGTAGGTCAAACTGGCCCTGATAAATGTTGTCTTTCGACTGGTTTCTAGCCTTTTACGATCATTATAGAGTAGAGTTTACACACTTCAAAATAAAGAAGAAAGGATTTTGGCGGCCGTCGTTTTTCTTTATTCTTTCCGATTTTAATTCAAAATTCTCCAAATTTTTCCACCTTTTTAAAGTTTTAATTTGAGGTTTAATTTTGACAAATTTGATGATTCACTTTGTACATTAAAAATGAAATTGAAATTGGAAATTAATTGCATTGCAAATTCGAGTAAAAAAGTTCAGCCCCCCGGCGTGAATGACGGCGAGATGTAATTTACCGTGACCGTAACCCTTCGCTCGATTCCTGGAAAACTTGGTGGCAGTCATACACTAATTGTGACAGCCAGCACCTGCTTGAAGTGGCGAGCCCTGGGTTACTGAATTCGATTTTTAAATTTTCTTTACAAGCTAGCATGTATATTCCGGCATATTATTTTAAAAGTAGTTTGAGACTTGTAAGTTGCAAAAAAGTTTCACATTATACGAGATATTTCTATCGACTCGAAAGTCGATTCGATAGAAATTCGAAGAGGCCAGTTCAAATCGGGAAAAAAACGACTCGACGTGGGTAATTCGAATGTCTTTCGAATTGGCATTCGACGCTATCGGTTCGATTCGAAAGAAAACAGATTCGAAGTTGGCTGTTTGAAAGTATTTCGAATCGACAATAGACGCGTTCAGTATTTTGAGTTCAGTTCCGATTCGAAGTGGGCAGTTCGAAGTCTTTCGATACGACATTCGATGCGTTTAGTTTTTCGATTTGAATTCCGTTTCGAACTGACTGTGTATGTATA
>NC_046666.1:107979988-107983755 GCF_010883055.1 Belonocnema kinseyi | reverse complement strand
GCGCGCTATACAGCCCTGAACTGAGGAACCAGAAGCTGCGTGCTACTGTGTTTCAAAGCCCGCCCGCTTCTTTGAGTGTACCGCTACACTTCAATCAAGCAAATATCCTTACTTTGTCATTATTTATCGAACGTTTTCATATGGTGTTAATTCTTATCCCTTTGCAAAAATTAATAGCTTTGGCTCGTTGCGGTAGGTGTAATAGTATTGAAGATAATTTTTTTTCTTGGAAACTACTTTATAGCCACGCTTATAAAAATATTTAATTTTTGAAAAAGATAGAAGTTGTTAAGGCTTTGAAGAATAAATAAAAAAAAATCGAAATTTTCTGGGAAAATTTGACGATACAGGAGCTTCTCAAACTTGACCTATGTTCTCGACGTTCATTATTTCGGTGCTTTTCGGCAAATAAATGATGACAGTTCCTCATCACATTTTTGCACAATAACCATTAAGCATGCAATCGACGAAAAAATAAAGACACAGTAGCATAAAATATACAGCTTTTTATACTATTTTTTTTCTTTGAGATATTAATACCTAAACTGACCGGACTACATAAAAAAATTAGAGAGTAGTCTCTTGGCTGCTACTGGCAGCCAATGCAGTCAATAACTACCTTCTGATGAGCCCTGATGTAACCCCTTAAGAACTGTTATCAACTTAACGAAGCAGTATACTATTCTTAGATTGTAGTTAAGTAAGTTGGCCATGTTGGCTTTCGAAACTTGGAATACGCCAGCAAACCTGCACGGCAACCACTCTGTGTATAAAAACTCTTATCATGGCATCGCAATGTGTCGCTTTATTTAACCCCATAAATAATAGCGTTATCTCCACCTGATGCTTATATATAAATAAACTATAAAATTTTAGTCAAATGCGCTTCCCATCCTCGACCGCACAATGCAGGACGACTCATCAATTTAAATCAGTAAGGTTTGGCTGTGAATCAGTAACGTACTTCTGGCTACTTTTAATTGATTTTCTAGCGAACGTAAAAGAATTAAATAGTTTTAGGAATGCACATTGCGGCAGAGTATAATATGCGAACTTTCAAATATACCGCTTCTCTGATATCTACGTATAAAAGAACTTGTTAATAAACCGTAACTGATACTTAATTAGGAATGGAATAATTTATTAATAATTATCTGAAATAATCTTTAAAATCACTAAGCTGTTAGTACAATGTGAAATTGTTACGTTGGTGGGTCAGTGAATTATAAATATAAGTATACGAGTATATGTATAATTCATCTCGGTATTACAAAGTTCAGTGTGTAACACACGAAGATACGCATTAATTAAAAACGAATGCAACTTAGAAGACACGCTCCATTAGAGACAATCGAAGTCAACATACGAAAACTATGAATGTGGATCTTCTAAACATTTTATGATGATTGCATAAGTGAAACGCTGAATGTGAATATATTTTATTTTCTGTATTTATTTTAAGTTCATAAGTACAATTTGGCTGGAAAACGCGTGGAAAGCATCTGTTCATCTCACGGCGGATTTGCTTGAATGGAGACAATTAACGTCCACAAAACGGTAGACGACTACAAAAAAATGATTGTGGAATGAAAAGGATATCGACTAATCGTTCGAAGCATCGCATCGGCGCAGCGGCCCTTACTCCTTCTTATAATTTTCAAGCAGAAAAAAGCTAAATGTTCCTAAAAAGAAACACCTGCGCCCGAGTGACTGGAAGACAAAAACCAATTTTACATTTATCTATGGTCTATTTTCATCCAAATTGACTTTTTTATTTCAATTTTCATATGCTTTCAATACCTGTTTTACCTCTATAGCGACAGCAATACTTTCACAAAAAAGCTACTCTCACCTACACTAAGAAAAACTCACAACAATTTGGTGAAAGACTAAGTAACTCCGATGTATATGTTTAGGAGTTACAAGATATGAATACAAGTTTCACTACTTTGATGATGTAACTAACGGTGGACTTTATTAGCACTTTTACTGTTTGATTTATAAACCAGGGTGCGTTATATGCGATATATAACACAGGCCAACATGGTTTTGTTGTTGGAAAGTGGAGGGTCATTTCCGAAGTAATTTTTTACGCAGAGTCCGAATCCGGGGTCAGAATTGGCCCATCACGTCAGGATTGAAAGATATTTAAGGTTATTTACCAAAAAATTGCGTTTTTAGCTACTTTTGAGATTATTTACAGAAGATACAACATTTTTGGGGATTTTTTCTTTAGTTGTGTCATATAGTACAGCTTTTTCTCTTTTATTTAAGGGTCGCAGAGTTCAATTACTACTTTTCTTTACCAAGTTACGCCAATTTAAAATTACGAGACATGTCACCTTATGTCTTGAGCATTTGCTTAATATACTTTGAGCCAGACATTTTCTACTGGGTGTTTCTCTTTAAAATTTGTACTTGAGGGTGTTCGGGGTTGTTGAAATTCCAAAAAATTTTGTGTCTTCTGTACATAATCTCAAAAGTAGCCAAAAACGCCATTTTTGGTACATAACCTCAAATATCTTAAGATCCTGACATGATGGGCCAATTCTGACCCCGGATTCGGATTCTACATAAAAAATTACTTCGGAAATGATCGTCCACTTTCCAACAACTGACATGACCCCATTATTTGCAGGCCTGTATAATTAATTGAAAAACTTCCTTTTTACAAATTCGTCGTACACGGAAAAAATGTAGTCATGAACTTGTAACTAGGTCTCGAATACGGGATAAAAGAAATCAAAAATTAAATACATATTTCTATGATAAATCTATGGATAAATTTCGAACTTTTTTACGAACAGCTCGAATTTCCTACGAGCAGTTCCGGAACATTTTAGATTCAAATATAAAAAGGGAAAAATTTTATGTGTGCGATTTAATTTATAATCATTTATAAATTCGTACAACTCTGAGTATTCGAATCCTCGAACTGCTGACTCGATAGTTTCTAAACATAAACCATGAGTGCGTAAACACGGGCAGCCATAGAGACTTTAACAAAATAGGTATTATAAAACTTCTAGCGACTCATCCGACGCACTCGACCCACATATGCGCTTTGCCATACGCACCGCGCGTAAGTGAGAGTGTGTGTGCGCCACGTGCAAACGAACCTACTTCCTACTAGGCAGTCTGATAAGTCCCTGAAAAATGAAACACGGAGACGTTTTTTTGGCCAAAGTCGGTTTTATTTTTCAACATACTCTCCTTTTAGGTCGATACAGCGAGTCCAACGATTTTCTAACTTTTTGATACCGTCCGAGAAGTACTCGATCGGAAGGTCTCCAAAATATGCCTCAGTTTCAGCTATGAGCTCCTCATTTGAGTAAAAACGCTTATCGGTGAGCCACCTCTTCAGGTTAGGGAACAAGTAATAGTCGCTGGAGGCCAGGTCTGGTGAATACGGTGGCTGAGGAACCAATTCGAAGCCGATTTCATGCAATTTTGCTTGTGCAACTAAGCATGATTGAACAGGCGCATTGTCCTGATGATAAAGGGGTTTTTTCTTCTTCAAATGCGGTCGTTTTTCGGCGATTTCTATTTTCAATCGGTCCAATAATGATGAATAGTATGCTTCGGTTATGGTTTTACCTTTTTCAAGATAGTCCACGAATATTATGCCATGTGCATCCCAAAATACGGATGCCATAACCTTTCCTACCCATTGTTGCGTTTTTGGACGCTTCGGAGCACTTTGGCCCGGTGGAACCCACTGTTTTGCCTGTTGCGTTGACTCACGAGTGTAGTAGTGGATCCAGGTT
>NC_046666.1:107966831-107979888 GCF_010883055.1 Belonocnema kinseyi | reverse complement strand
CGGAGGTTAGTCGCTTCTCAGTGCTGTAACTTGTAAATGCGTAAACATAAATGGCTGAAGTTTTGACAGGCGTCATTTGAAGGATCAAGCTCGTCGAAAATGATTCACATTAGTGAATACTAATGCCATCTCTTAGAATTTTCAGGTACTTATCAGACTGCCTAGTAGTTCCCAAATTTGTCGGGCAAGCTCGTGAGTGCCTGTGAAAACAGTCCCAATCATTCATAATATTTTTATAATTATTTATGGAAAAAAGTGATGAACGTTTGTAGACTTGGCATATCGAGTTCGTCAATTATTTTTCAAAATTCACAGATTATTTACGAAAATAGATCAATGACCGATCAATTTTTCTTATATCCGAGACCTAGAAATTTTTGCGAAAATCTCGTTCAAGTTTTAACATTCTAGAACACTACTGAATGTGCGGGTACATGTTACTCTTCATTCTGTTAATTTCGAATATTAATTTAAACTAGTCGCATCGACTTGTAGGTCACCTCGTTTAATGATTACAAATCTTAAGGCGTTCCGCTTCCTACATAAAGATATATTTCTATATATGATTTTTTATGTATTCCAATAATTCGGTCATTATTTAAAAGCTTCCGAACACTCCTGATAAGAAAAAGGTGAATTTAAAAATTCTCATTTTGCATCATTAATCTTACAATCTTTAAATTACGAAAAACTCAATGGAAGCAGCTAGCGGTATTTCGATCAAAAGACTAGTAACATGAAGGAACAGTGTTATTTATTTGTAATTCGTATTCTTCTTCTTCGCGTTGCCGAGCGGACTCTTGCCACAAAAAACGCAGGTTGGAGTGACTAAAAGTTTCTCGAGATGCAGTTTGCAACACTTTAACCTTGGTATTCACTTTCAATCTTCTTTTTCAGAGATTCTTTAGGTTTTAGTTGCCACTTGAGTGATTAGTGATTTACAAGTTGTATGTACGTGTGAGCATGTGTGGCTACAAACTTTTGATAATATGATATTGTTGCAACAAATAAGAATAATGAAATATGTTTAGAAAAATTCAGATAAACGGAAATCACAAAAACATTAATTACAAAGGTAAGAAAATACAAAAAATTACCACTACGAAAAATGTGTTAGTTTAAATAATTAAACTTCATATTCACGTCACTTTTCGACTAAAAATTGCACCCAAGGAACACGCCTTAAAAAACGCACACTAGGGTGGCCCAAAAAATTGAATTTAAGAAATTTCAACGGGCACGTGGACCAAATTGTTCTCTTAGGCAAATAAATTTACCCATGTTTTTTTATTTGCAAAAAAAATATTTTTAGCCGTTGCTCTAGCCATTTTTATGTCACATAAAATGGCCACATTTAAAGGCTTATTGTAAGCCTTGGATATACTTGCGTAACTTGATATTTTGAAGAAATATTTTTTAAACTATTGAGAACAGATTTCTAGGGGAAAAATTCATAAACTTTTTATTTAATTGAGAAAAGAGTAAGTAAAGCTGATAAAAATTGACACATTTAAGTTGAACACCGGCTGAAGGGACTGCAGGTGGACGGCTGCAAAAAAAGTTGACGCTCGGTCGGGCCTCTCATTGTGCACCGCATTTGTTGGGTCCCAAAATACGGTCACTGACAATGAGTAGAAAGGCAGAGTAATAATAAGTTAATAAATCTATAACTGCTCTTTGGGTCGAACCTGTAGCTGGTTTAGACATTTCTGTTTTAAATCAGGAAACTTTGAAGCCCCAGAGCAACGGCTAAAAATATATTTTTTTGAAAATGAAAAAACATTTGGCAAAGTCACATTTTTGGTAAATCAAATATTTCAATGTTATATGTTGCAAATAATTCCGTATTTTAGTATATTATTCAGAATTCAGCATAGAATAAGAATCTATAATACATTTCGAGTGTGAATGAATGTAAGCAGGTAAGTCGCGAAATGAACGTATTTTCTTCGCGTTATAAGTTCCTTAATCATTAGTAACAATAAAATAATGTGTTCACATAACTTAAAATTCGGGTAAATTTAACCAAAATTTCTGGTAAGGTTAGGCAGAAATCTTTACTATACTCTGTTCACCGATAGAACGAAATCGGCCCCGCAGGTTTTATTTTTAAGGAAGGCGTCGACCAATTTTTTTCTTCGTTTTTCGGCCAACTACTTTTGAACAGTTCTTTCAAATAGACTGACCCAAGAGCTCTCTGAAATTTTTTACAACCTTGGTTATAGGCCAGTGAACGAAGCTGAATGAGGAGGTTTAAATGGAAATAATTTATAATAATAAACTTAGTTGTCAGGAAGCTTCCTTAGGGGGTCTTGAAACACCTCCCAAAATTCCGTAAATTTGGGGGGGGGGCGCTCGAGCCGCCATCTTCCAATATGGCGGATTATTGAATGTTCTTAGATTTTCCGTGGGAACGGCTATTTTTAGAGCAAAAAAAGTTATATAATAAAACACTCTAAATTTTCTTCTAAATAAAAAAGGTTATATAAAATATTGCCATAAAGTGAAAAGTTTGCCCGAAAAATTGAAAAGATTGAACATTTTTGGAAGTTCATTATTTTTGCATTTATGAGCGATTGCCTTAGTGAATACGAGTGCAGTTTATTGTTTCGAGCTTGGCTGAAGGTAAGCTACCGTGCAATATCGATAATTTGTTTGTAGCTATCTTATTTATTTAATACTGAAAATTATTTTGATCATTTTCAACGCTTAATTTGAAAAAATTTTTAAATTTTAAATTAATTTTTTGATATTCAAAAACGCCTTTTTTTGAACCTGTGTCAAAACTCTCGAAAAATCCGAGTTGAGTCTGGGGGGGGGGGGGGTAATAACGATGCATTTACTGCAGGCCCACTTTTTTCTTCAAACGGTAGAAAACATAATGCACCCATCGTAAATAATCTCAACTCCTTCCATGTGCCTGGGACCCTTCAAACTGCATTTCCCAGGGCATGAAGCGACCACTGTCATGAGGCCACAGGCGACTATCGGCATCCCTCTTCCGCCAAAGCAAATACGCGAGGGCAAGCGAGAGAGTAACGGACCTGTTAGTACAGTCAAGCACAGTCATTTCTATTTTTGTAAGAGAACCTTTCTTCTCCCGCTAACATTTCACATCTATTAAATGCGTTTTTTGTATCAGAAAAAAATCATTTCATTACTGATTTTTGCATGAAGCATTCCAAAGGTGCTCCAATGATCTTATCAAAATTCAGTAATGTTCGGATTAAAATTAAGCTTACAATCAAGCTGTGAAGTGAATTTAAACCTTTCGTTCGACATGGCTCAAAAATACTTCTAGCTTCACATCTACTGTTGTTTATATAGAAAGTCATTTGTAAAATAATAATTTTGAAGACAATCTAACAAGAACAGAAAATTATTAACATTCCATGAAATAATTCAGATTAATACTTCAAGGATAAGAAAATAAAATAACCATTTTTGTATCTCCATTCTTCTCCCGCTAACATTTCACGTCTACCAAACGCGTTTTTTGTAACAGAAAAAAGTCATATAATTACTGATTTTTGCATGAAGCATTACAAAGGTGCTCCAATGATCGTATTAAAATTCAGTAATTATCGGATTAAAATTAAGCTTATTATTATTACTATTATTACTTGAACTATATATTTACTATTTTTAATCAAAAAATTACTTCGGAAAAATATATTTGGTAACTAAACGCTTTCATTAAATTAAAAATATTGGCTCAGTGTAAAATATTAATTCATGTTATTTTAAATTTTCTTATGACAAGCAGTAATAATTATTTTATATTTATCAATATTTGACTGTTTATTCAAGCAATAAATCAAAACCGAATATTTAAAAATAAACAATTTGAAATTTGATTATTTTACCTGGGAAAACTTAAATCGTAAAAATTTCGAATATCTTTTGAGCTTTGAACGTTAATATTTTGATTGTTATTTAAAAAGAAAGGTTTAGTGTCTAAGTGAAATGTTTCAATTTAGATTTTTAAATAGCAGTTGGACCCTTATTATTTCTAGACGAAATTTGAGTAATTTTAATAGGTGTTTGGAAGTTTTGAAAAGATTAAAAATTAATTGAAAACTTGAAATGATTTCATATAATTTAAACGAAGTTTGTACCAACAAAATTCGGCTAGTCGAACCGAAATTTAGGTGCAAATAGGCACAGCATAATTTAAAATAAAATGTCGATTTTTGCAGATTTAAAAAAAATGATAAACTTTCTAAAAATTGTCAAAGGCTTCAAAATAATAAAACATTTACGTTAGATTCCTAGGAAAATTGAAAACCATTTTTTATTTTGCAATATTATTTACAAAGAATACTTAAAAAGATTTTAAAAGATTTCCAAAATTGTTAAAAGAGTCTAGAATATTTTAACATGATTTTTTATAATTTGCGAAATTTCTAAAAGTTGAACAAAAAATTATATTAATTTCAAAAGACATTCAGAAGTTCGAAAAACATTTCAAAAAGAATTTTAAAGTTGCATATATTTAAAATAACTTCTAGATTTAACAAGATTTTGAAATAAAATTTGAAGTTTTTAGTAGTTGAAAATTAGTTTGATTCATTTGTTAACTGTAAAGCTTGATTATGAGCTTACTTTTAATCCAATCATTCCTGAATTTTAATACGATCATTGCAGCACCGTTGGAATGCTTCATGCAAAAATCAGTCATTTTATGATTTTTTTCTGATACAAAAAACGCGTTTCATAGACGCGAAATGTTAGCGGGAGAAGAATGGAGATACAAAAATGGTTATTTTATTATCTTCCCCTTGAAGTATTAATCTGAATTATTTCATGGAATGTTAATAATTTTCTGTTCTTGTTAGATTGTCTTCGAAATTATTATTTTACAAATGACTTTCTATATAAACAACAGTAGATGTGAAGCCAGAAGTATTTTGGAGGCGTGTCAAACGAAAGGTATAAATTCACTTCAGAGCTTGATTGTAAGCTTAATTTTAATCCGAACATTACTGAATTTTGATAAGATCATTGGAGCACCTTTGGAATGCTTCATGCAAAAATCAGTAATGAAATGATTTTTTTCTGATACAAAAAACGCGTTTAATAGATGTGAAATGTTAGCGGGAGAAGAAAGGTTCTCTTACAAAAATAGAAATGACTGTGCTTGACTGTACTAACAGGCCCGTTACTCTCTCGCTTGCCCTCGCGTATTTGCTTTGGCTGAAGAGGGATGCCGATAGTCGCCTGTGGCCTCATGACAGTGGTCGCTTCATGCCCTGGGAAATGCAGTTTGAAGGGTCCCAGGCACATGGAAGGAGTTGAGATTATTTACGATGGGTGCATTATGTTTTCTACCGTTTGAAGAAAACAGTGGGCCTGCAGTAAATGCATCGTTATTACTTCACCCCCCCCCCCCCCCCCCCCCCCCCCCCAGACTCAACTCGGATTTTTCGAGAGTTTTGACACAGGTTCAAAAAAAGGCGTTTTTGAATATCAAAAAATTAATTTAAAATTTCATAAATTTTCGGATGCGTTGTTAAGACATAAGGAAATGTAAATGACAAAGTCTCTACTTCGAGAAATGAAAGCAACTTCATCAAATTAGGCGTTGAAAATGATCAAAATAATTTCCAGTATTAAATAAATAATATAGCTACAACGAAATTATCGATATTGCACGGTACATTTTCCTTTTCTTGGGCAAGGTGCATGCAGAGAACGAAATTTCGGCTTTTCAGAATTTTGTTCTCTCGGTGAACAAAGTATAGACAGTTTTCTGGTTGCTCAGGAATACAGCGTTCCGGTCAACGTAACCAGATATTCTGGTAAACTCAACCAGATGTTCTGGTAAGCTTAGCCAGACGTTCTGGCAGGGTAATGAGTCGCATTACTCGTCTATTTTAAAGCAGCTTTCGGCTCAGTAAACCGAAAAATGCTATGGCAGGCAATGGAAGGCAAGGGAATATAGGAAAGGTTAGTGAAGAGGATAACGGAAATTTCGACTGAAACCAGGATTAGATTAAATATAGGAAAGAAAAAACTGAAGATATTATAGACAGGAAAAGGTCTTGCACGAAGGTGAAAGGGAAAGTAGGAACGGTTTATGCGTAAGAGAAAACTATAATCTCTAGCATATGTGGGCGACGCAGTTCTGTTAGCAGATAATGAAAAGGGGATGATCCTAATGATAAGAATTGTCGAAGAGTATTTCGGAGCAAACGACTTGACAGAAAACGTAGATAAGAATAACAAAGTGAACAAGGTGAACAAGGTGACAGTGGGAATTGTGGAGTTCTAGTAGGTTTTTTTCAGGCTGAAGGGGGAAACGAGGCGCAGGTGAGGAAAAGAATCGAATCGTCGAGTACTTAAAGTAATTGGCCAAGTATTGGATATAGGAAAGAAAAGATTTGATGGCGATTCGAGGTTGAGGGTCTAGTTGTTTGATGCATTGGCTTGGGCGTACTGGGAGTTAGTTAAGTTACTCAGGATACATGCTAAAAGAAGAATTTGTGAGGGAAAAAATGATAGCTAAACAAATTGAAAAAGCCTGGAATTTTGAAGAGAAGCTAAAAAGGAGACAGAGAGAGGCAGAATAGCACAAGTATGCATGCGCGAAATCTAGAATAAGTAGGTGAGAGGCAATTTGGGAAATTCAAAATGGGAGGAAGAAAGAAAAAAATGAGCAGGGTTTGTGATAGAAGAGGAGGGGATATAGAGCGACAGGGCAAAGAGTTAGATATATTAGTAAGACAAGGAGAAGAAAGAAGGAAAAATATTATGGATTCGAGTTGCAATAGATGGTATATGATGGTCAAAGGGTTGGCGGAACCAGACTATGTGCGAAAAATAAAAAAGGAAGACGAATGGAGCAGGGTGGTACGGTTTAGAATAGGAGAAGGAGTGTGAGCTTCTAAATATTGGATGCATGAAGAGAAAAAACTGTTTAGAGCATGTGAATACGAAATAGAGTCATGGGCGCATGAATTAGAGAGGTGTATTGAAGAGGAAGGCGGACAGTTAAGTCTGGATGAGTGTATAAAATGGATTTTGAATGGTAATGGACAGGGAGTGACGTGCATTAAGGAACTAGAAGAAGTGACAGAAATCAAGTGAATAAGCCATAGGGCAAAGGAAAGTAACTAGTAAAAAGTTTTTTTTTAAATCAATGACAAACTATTTTTAAGGTAAGAGGAAATGGAAGCCCTGGAAGCTCGCTTATTTTATAATTTTTAGAATTAAAAGTATAAAAATTGCTGTTAGTTTTTATTAAGGTGAAACATTAGATTATAAGTAGAGGTTAAGTTAGATTAAGAATGGAATGTTAACATATGTACAGGGAGCGACGGTCCTAAGCCCCGTAAAAGGGAGGGATTACATATACATATACATACATACATATATACAATTTCTTTAAGTTATTTATGTATTTTGCATAAAATCCGTAAAATAAAATACATTTTTCAAGAAATGGTAATTTTATTAAACAATTGAAAGTATTCATAGAAAACAAAGTAGTACCTAATTATATTTCAATCTCTCGAGAAAAGGCAAAAATTAAATATTTAAACACAATAAAATTGCTTAGACAGCTTATACGAGTATGTCACCAAGATTTTTTAGATTACATTTTTCTCCCGCTAAAATTGTTTAGTAATATTATTTATTAATTAGCAATGATAAAAGAACTCCTAACGCCCATATAATACATTCATTTCGCAACTTTCCTATAAGAAAGAGTTTACGCCAATTAAAAAGTAGTTAACAGCTGACTAGATATTCTTAAATTTTTTATTAATGATTATTCATGAGAAAAAAAATTTTAAAAGCGTTAGTAAATCGCAATCTTACGTGAAATTCCAATTTCGTGACTTTTGTTGGCATTGGAACAAAACTAGGGGGGGGGGGGGGCAGCAGAGAAATTCTAAATAATCCACCAATTATACATAAGAACCACCTTAGTGACTATTCAAATTTTTTTTTCAATTCTGACAACAAATGAGGGCCACCCCTAAATTTTAACAGTTTGTAATACTCGTTTAATGCTATTCTTAATATGCACGTACACTGGACTACCGCTTAGCCGGTTGTCGTAATACCTGATAAGGTGATCCAAGGGGTCGAGAGAGAGGCGCTGCGAAGTCACCAGAGCAACTCTACAACAACGCAGAAGTGTATGAAAAAAGCAAACGGTCGGCGGTTAATCGGGTCGTCCGCTCGCAGGGAAACAAAAGGAAGTGTTTAACGTTTGCACATCAATATGAACTTACAAAAGAAGTACAAACAGGTGCCAAAAAAAAGCCTATTTTATAGGAATATGCTATCGTTTAGAATACGTACAATTATGTGATAGCTCGCGAATTTGAGTTAAGGAATACTTCGAAAAGTTATGAATATTTAAAGAATAAAATCTTCGAAAATAACTGATAGTGAGTTGGTAATGAAATTCTTGATTTTTTCTTACTTTCTGCTTCCAAATATGTATGTGCTTTAATAAAGTTTTAATTTCGAGCACAAACCCGGTATTATCTCTTACATTTACGTAAATGGCAATTAAAAAGTTGTATATACAGTTAATTATTATATTATAAAAGCAAAATGGCAAAGGTACAAACAAAATATTTTTTGTTATAAAGGCCATTAAGGTTACTCCCGAAACAAGCGTTAAAGCGGAACTCCGGTGTACACAAGTTTCAAAATATTTGTAAATTATCAGACAGGTTTATACATTTACTGTTCCTTTATTTAATTTATTCAATTGCAATTAGATATATAGTTGTATCAAACTACCAATTCACATAAGTGTATATTGTGTTAAATGAAAGAATTGATAATGTTCGTGAAACGTTTAGAGTTTTTGATGAACAGTTGTGTTCGGTGGATCGCAGCATCAGTACATGCAATAGGTGAAAGACAGCTTTGTTTTGGAAGAACAATCGAGTTAGTAAAGTGTATACTGTAGAGGACGAGAAAAAAGAGACAGGCAAAGCCGAAGGCAACGCTCGGCACTCGAGAATGGTGTGCACTTGGTTTCGCTGACGGTCTGTCAATCGAAAGCGGGTCGCGCGGCGCGGCAGACTGGCTTTGGTTTTATCCCTACTCCTCGCTATCAGTTTGGACAGAAGCGCTAGTATCTCCTGAGATTCGAGGTCGTTAAATCTAATGATATCAAGTATTTGGCGAAGGAAATAACTGAATTTAAGTGTGCAAACTATCTTTTTGAAAGCACTAACTTATCTTAAATGAGAAATCAGTATTTTTCTACTGGAATCAAATAAAATATGCTCCTTAATTTCAATATTTGGTTCTGAAGGTAAGTTGAGGGTAACCTAAAATAACCTTTAAGGCTTTCGTTACCTATAATAAAGGAATATATCTTCCTGAATTTCAGGTTCGTACTGCCTTTCATGCCTTACATGTTTGCTATTTTGCAATACATCACAATACAAAATGTAATGTGAAATTACAATTTTGGTATTGTGACGTGAAATTATAATGGATGTATTGTAAATAGAAATCCTCGTGTATCCGCCGCTGCGAAGCAACGCCATATTATATGTATCAGCTGAAAATATGCTTTTTATTTTGTGCAATATCGGAGTACAATAATTTAATTAAAAGTAAGGCAAAGGTAAGCTTATATTAAATCGAAGGTTTTCGGGCAATATAGACTTCCTTCAGAAACAGAATAAAAAATTGAAATTTAGGGAAATATTTTTTTTCATCTCAAAGCAAAAACAGAAATTGGTATTTTTGTAGGAACTTTTAGAATTTTTTTATTTTTATACTACTAAATAATATAATCTGAATCAGAAATTTAAAGTTTGAAAATAATCGATATTTTTCATGAAAAATGCTATCAAAATCTGTAATATAACCTACAAAAACACATGTAATCTATTCGTGAGCTATGTGTTTTCGGGTAGCTTATGTTAGTGATTTTGACAGAATTTTGAATAAAAATGATCAATTGTTTTCAAACTTTCAGTTTCTGCTGCAGATTATATAATTTCGAGGTAAAAAATAAAAACCAAGACATTCTAAAAGTTACCGCGAAATACCAACTTCTATTTTTGTTTTCAGATGAAAAACATATTTCCCTAAATTTCAATTTCTCATTCTGTTTCTTAAGGAAGTCTATATTGCGCGAAACCCTTGTAAATAATAAGTTTATTAAAATATTTTGATTTTTATAAAATAAATTTTGTAATTAAAAATTGTTTTAATCCAATCTACAAATTAATTCAATTCTGCAGAAAATGTAAATTGAATATAAAGGACTGAAAGCTTCAATATTTATAATATTAAATGTGAATCCCAGACTGCATTTACCCTTTTATTTTATATAAAAGTATTTAATGCAAATTTTTTTGGATGTTGTGAAATTACAAAACATTCGTTGTAATTTAACAATACTGTATTGTGGCGGTACAGTTTCATGTATTGTAAAATTTCATCACGTTTTGGTAATAAAGTTTCATTACATTTATTGTAAAATCAGAACAGAAATTTTTAACAGTGCAGCACGTGACCATTTATCTTAGTCACGTTCTATTCCAATACTTAATGTCGCAACAAAATCAGTTTCATTTATCAGCCAATATTTGGATTATCAAACCCATCAAAATAATTAAATTATTACGAAAATTTTTACTTCGCAACGTGAGGGTCTTTTGAATACATTACGTAAAACAATTTTCCAAAGATTTAGGCCCGCCCCTGTCCCCTTTATAGGGTTTTTTTCATTTTACCTGTAATTCTTGCAAGTTAGAACCCAACTTGCATATTTTCTAAAACGAATAAATATATAAGAACAACTGAGGAGTGTCGGTTAGGCGTGAGAAATGTCTGGTTTCTTATTAGAATATTACCCTTATTTTCAGTCAGGATAGAGTATTAACTTAAGGTTACATTAGCTCTCAGTATACATGTATTCTCAATTGAAGAGCGAGCATACCTGAATTTCAGGTGATGCCTGCCTGAATTTCAGATAGTCCTGACCTGAATTTCAGGAATCTTATTCCCTTAATTTAATATTCAGATGTAATTCTGAATTTCAGATTGCCTATGCTTCTTTTTGTGAGACCTGTCTGATTGCCTTGTGATCTGCTCACCCACCTCTATAACTTCTTTTGAGTAAATTAACAAATTAGGTTTGATGTTTCCACATATGTATTTCTCTGATGTCCTATAACTAAACAAAAGCTGATAATCCGAGTTTTTTTAGTAAGACAATTGCGTGAACAGCAAAAAAAGTACTTAATTTAAGTCGAAAATTCGGCTTATTTTAAGGTCGGGACGATCTGAAATTCAGAGAGGCACGACCTGAAATTTAGGTATGTTGCTCTTCAATTTAAAACATATTTATACTGAAAGCTAATGTAACCTTAAGTTAATACTCTATCCTAACTGAAATTAAGGGTAATATTCTAACTAAAAACCAGAAATTTCCCACGTCTTACGGACACTCCTTAGCTGTTCTTATATATAGTTATTCGTTTTAGAAACTATACAAGTTGGATTCTAACTTGCAAAAAATACAGGAATAGTAGGAAAATAGAAAAAACGACATAAAGGGAAGAGGTGCGGTTCAAAATGTTCGAAACATTGCGTTTTGTAATGTATTGAAAGGACGCTCACGTTTCGAAGTAAAAAGTTTCGTAATAATTAAATTATTTTGACGCGTTTGATAATACTAATAGTGGCTGACAACTGACACTGATTTTGCTACAGCACTTTTGTAAATCCGTGAAACTAAAACTCCATCAATTATGAAAACATAGTATCATAGTCGACACTGACTAACGCGACATGGAGTATTGGAGTAGGATACGACTAGAATAAATGGCAACGAGCTGTATAGTAGCGTAAGCTTTCTGTAACGTCATAGCAAGGTAGTACGAACCTTAAATTCAGGAAAGTATATTCCTTTATTTTAGGTAACGAAAGCCTTACAGGTTATTTCAGGTAATCTTCAACTTACTTTCAGAACTGAATATTGAAATTTAGGGACATACTTTACTTTATTCCTGTAAAAAAATGCTGATTTCTGATTTAAGATAAGTTAGTGCTTGATTATAGATAGTTTGCACACTTAAATTCAGGTACTTGCTTAATTCAAGTCAAATCTGAAATTAAGTCGAATATAACTTTAAGTATTTATTTTTACTGTGTATTAATTTGAGGATACTAGAAATACATAATAAACATTTTTTATCATGAGCGTATAAGCTAAGGCTTCCGGCCTTCTTCCCTGAGGCCGTTAAATACCTAATATTTGAACAGACCCATTTTTGTAATTCGTAGTTCAAACATACAAAGTTAGAAATTGCTAAACTTAAGGTAGGAAGCTGCGGAAGTATATCAAAGCAGTTTTCAAGAAACATAATAATCAACCTAGCGGTGCAGTCAAGTTTAATATAGCATTTAGCCTCTTAGCGTTCACAAGATATCACGAAAATTAACTTAACACATACACATCCATTTGGACGCATTCTATGTAAAATAATGCTCGAAAATAAGTTTTAACCAGATAAATTTCTCTACTGTACTACAACGGTGTAATACCAAACGTTAAATGGCTAGAATGCTACATAAGAAAAACAATTTCTGGATTCAAAAGAAGAAACGTACGTTTTTTCTTGGACTCCTCATGCATACCTCCAGGGGTTGTAGATCCATGGTTGTGATGATGGAGGGATAGCGGGTCCTGGGGGTGCGAATGAATGGCGTTAAGAGCATTTCCGGCAGGGTCACCTGGATTTAAACCAACCGTTACGCCCAGGTGAAGGGCACCATGTTGCTGCGAGTGCGCCGGAAGCTCCATGCTGATCATGTCACGCCACGCTTCGTCCAAATATCGCCTCCCACCACCCTCCTCCACCTTCTCGGATAACACCTCGTCGACAAGGACGAGGTGTCTCTCCAAAGTATTTCTTCGCCTGTAAAACATAATGAAATCATTTTGGCATTTGTTTAAATTGATATATGAAAGACGGATCGCGAAAAATAATTAATTTTGCAATTTACTTTATATAAGGTAATAAAAGAATAAAGTTTGGTTAAAATTTTTTTATAAACTCTC
>NC_046666.1:107963986-107966731 GCF_010883055.1 Belonocnema kinseyi | reverse complement strand
TGTGGCTGAAATTTTACCGCGATTTCGCTGGAAGCGGGTGCAATTTTTCAGATTAGCACCCGCTCCCGGCGAAATCCTGCGGTTGACCTTATGACAAATTTTAAATTATATACATATTATAGTATATACAAAAACATATGTCCGTAGATCGTCAGAATAAGGTCAATGAATTATAAAATCAAAAGCTTTTCATGAAAAACAGGTTGGTATAAGAGTATCATCGTTCAGATCAAACCTTTCGGCGTAAGACTGAAAATCGTGGTAGGTCCACTGTATAATTGACTTTGTTATGCTTTTTATTCCGAGAGTAGATCATTTCTTCCTTCCTTTCTACGTAATGGGTTCTTGGGTGATCGTTTTTGCTTATTTCCAGTTGGAGAGAGAGGATAATAGAGCGGCAGGGAAAGAGAGAAAGAGTGGGAGGGGGGAGATAACGAAAGGTCGAACAGAAGGAAAGAAGGTTGATCAGACCGACCAGGGTAGGCCGACGAATGTTTGGATGAATAAAAGTATGAATAAACCGTAATTTCGTTGCCGCTGCAAGGGGGCGGCTCCACCGGGCCTCACGATCAACTTGCAGCTCTCTTGTCGCAAAACTATTCTTGACCAAATTAGTCCACTGTTACGATTAAATCGACACCCAGTCCTGAGACATCAATTTTCGATAGGTTTACCGAAGCTGTCGATGTCATCAAAAACGTCTGAAGAAGACTTTGTCCCAAACTGATCCTGGGAATAAAATGGCAGACTGTCAGTCTAATCATGTTGCAATATATCGATATAAAATCATTAGAGTCCATTCAACCGTATAAATTCTTTTCAACATTGCCATCTTAAATTTCTGACATCTGTGACACCTTTCTTATTTTGTTAGACATTGCAGTGTATAGCCCTGAAAAAGGTACATTTATTATCTTAAACAACTCGGGTTTCGAAATAAAAATGGTAACGCAGTTTCACCTTGAGGGTGTTGATTCAATCCGACTTTCATTTTTTTAAAATAGGTACGGCACTGATTCCATATATATTTTTTCCGAAGGATTTGTGAACGAATCAACGAAAGAAAGAAAACTTGTCGAATATCCGGGGTTTTGCGAGACCCTCGGATCAATAAAATGTTGAAATATCAAAAATTTGTTGAGAAAATGATTATTTTCCCGGCAAATATCTATTTTGCGAAAGATAGAAACCAGCGGGTAGCAGACAGCAGCATTTGAACGACTAGAATCGTTTACTATTTTATTTTTTTTAAACACAATTCTGACATAATAGAAGAATTCTAGAGATTAACGGCTCTTCCAAAGGGTTAAGTCTTGACGATGGTGTCCCCAAATCTTGCGAAGTACGTTGCGAAATGGAGCAAAAAGCAGAGAGAACTGACATGCCCTGTGTTTTTGTACCTGTATTTGTAATGAACCACCAGACCAGTTTTATATTTAGAGTGAATTCACTCTACATGTCCTGATCCCGTCGATACCGCGTGTAGAGTGTAGGTAACAGCAAAAATACAGCTGGTCTGGTGGTTCATTACAAATTCAGTTACAAAACACAGACAGGGCATGTCTGTTCTCTCTGCTTTTTGCTCCATTTCGCAACGTATTTCGCAAAATTTGGGGACACCATCATCAAGACCTGGCCCTTTGGAAGAGCCGTTGATCTCTAGAATTCTTCTATTATGTTAGAATTGCGAGTAAAAAAATAAATAAGCAAATGATTTTAATCGTTCAAATGCTGCCGTCTGCTACCCGCTGATTTCTATCTTTCGCAAAATTCATATTAGTCGGGAAAATAATCATTTCCTCAACAAATTTTTTCATTTTTCAATATTTTATTGATCCGAGGCTCTCGCAAAACCCCGGATATTCGACAAGTTTTCTTTTTTTCGTTCACAAATCCTTCGGAAAAAATAGATATGGTATCAGTGCCGCACCTATTTAAAAAAATTAAAAGTCGGATTGAATCAACACCCTTAAAAGAAAGTCTTCAGTTCTGAGCAAATGTGTCTTTTCACAACGAACAATTGTTTGGGCTATCAAGAGGGCTGCATTAATACAAGTAATATTTTTTCTTATTGCAAAACTTCTATGTTAAGTATGTAAACGGAATACTATACAGCTTAGGAAGCTATCCTTTTAACACTCGGTAAATTTGCCCTAACGACCTCCAAGAATCGGTTAAACTGAATACGAGTCGTAGATGCTACGTAACCAGCATGTCGGTAGTATAATCTAAGAAAAAATGCTCGTCTGCTTTGTTTCTTTTGTTTCGCCCGCTCCACCTCGACCCCCTCCTTCTCTGACTATCTTGCTACTTGTTGAGCCAATTTCCGAAGATTCAACCAAGAAAATGAGAGCTAAGGGACGGTAAGGATGCGGAGAATTCAAGCAACTTTCTTACGACCAGGACGATAGCCTGCTTAGAGCGAAGAGCTGAGGGTCTTCTCCGTAACCTCCTCGATGTTTAGACCTATGTATAGATTCTACTAATGGAGGTTGAAACGCAGCAAGTACACAGCGTAAACGTCGATAATATACCAAGCAGGTCTACGTTGTAAGTAAGTTTGAACTGAATAAGTGAAGTAAAGTGGGTGAGTCAAGTAACTGCCAACGAGCAAGTTGGTATAAAGACTAAGCTAACTCTCAGCCTCGTCTTCACCGTGGGAGTAGACCTACAGCCGAGTGGCACGGTACGCAAAGCTAAACCATTGTTTATGGATCCTGAACACTGCGTATTTCACTATTCACT
>NC_046666.1:107956837-107963976 GCF_010883055.1 Belonocnema kinseyi | reverse complement strand
CCCCCACGTATTCCGACCAGATGGATTCCCCAAGTAATGGACAGTTTCCTTGCTGCTCGTGTTTTAAGTCTGATATTCTGCAGTCAGTGAATATTCATTTGTATTCCTCTCAGAATAAATTAAGTTTTTTTTCGCTTGTTTGATCCTAGGAAGCGTTCACATATTTAATAACATTACAAATGGTGGAGGGGGTTCTTGTGTCGTTACGGTCCGTTATCTGGTGTGTAGGGGGTATTTTTTAATCGAGTAAAGTGATGTTTTTAATTTCCTAAAAAATGTGACGTTACTAATAATCTAAAAAATATCAAGCACATTGTTGTCGATAACTTGATTGGCTGCCACACTGCGTGAATGTAACTTTTAGTGACTCTTTTTATGTTGCTCGTCTATTAATTAAGATTCATAAATTTTCTGCACCATCAATTTTGCACACTGATAGAAAAGAACATTTAAATTATAAACGATTGTTTAATACTGGGATATAATTAAGTTCTAAATATTTTTCTACCACACTACAATTTCTAAACTTTGTTCTGTTTTCAAAGAGATAAAAACAATTAAATTATGGGCAAAACTTATTTTGAAAAATGAAAAAAAGTTAGAAGCTTTTAAATAATTTTTAAAAAGACTTAGAAAACGTCTATTATGTTTTAATACATAATAAAAAAATATTACGTAAACACTGTGAGGGAAGGGCGGGGGGGTTCTAAAGGAAATTTTACGTTCTATTATATGTAGGTGGGAGGTTAAGGAAAGATAGAAAATAACGTTACGTGATACATATGTGAACGCTCCCCTACTTTAGGGTATAATGGAGACTACCTCTACAGCAGATAATAAATATCAGGAGATTTTGGCATTGATACTACCTTGTTTAACGAATTTTTACTGAAATACTATGAATAATTAGACAGGCCGACAAACATTGACATTTTTTGTAACCAAAGCCTGGGAAGGTGTTTGTGTGTATTTCGATGCGAAATCATCAGGTTTGAGGGCGGGTAAAAAGAATGAATCGTTATCGGACGGAGTCATTCGAACTAGATTTAGCTTCCATTTCGAATGAGACCGTGCGTTCTAACGGATTTCGCATTCATTTGTAATCAATTGGAATAATTTGGATTTGTTCGGATTCAAATGGACTAAATTTCTTTCCGAATCTTCCACCAAGGTATGACCGCTGAATCACTCAAAAATAAATTGTTTATTTACATTGGCTAAGATGCATGGAATCTTTCTAATTTATCACAAAGATTATGAAAGTTTTACTTGCGATAGGAGCTTCTAATGTGTCCCCTAGAGGGTTAATTTTTCTTGTACCTTCTTCCTTATTCCCTTAACACACCCACCCACACACTTACTTAGTGCGGGAAGGGTGACCTACATTTATGATGGATTCTGGAATCAAGAGAAATAGCTTTAAGTACTTAGAAAACATTTTTCTTTAGAGGTATCGGTCCCACGACTCTCCAAAAATAAACAACTCCCTTTTTAGACCAGCGGTCACCGCATGGGCCGTCTAAGCTCTTGCAGAGTAAGAGGCGGGAATCAAACCCGCAAAATACATAATTATTTGTGCCATAAGTTAAAAAACTTTCATTGAAATTCTTGTTTTATTCAGCGCAAGAACATTGATTTTTTAATATTTTTGCACATAATATATTAGTTCTTTATGAATTAACTGAAATATTCACATTGTTTTTAATAACTTCTTACAGAATGAGAACAGAGACTTCCCAAAGGGTTGATTTTGGGATAGACGGGTCATCTGACTAGCTCCCGACCAGTAGCGTCACGGTAGATTAGTCGGGGGCTAGTCAGGTGACACGACTGATTATAGTCGGGGCCTGATCGGATACTAATAGGGGTCATATGATAATAATAAGTAGTAATAATAATAAAATAATAAGTAAATAATTGTGTTGACGCTAATTTCCAAGATTTAATGGGGAACATATCCTACGCTTAAAACTGCATAAATTTATGTAACTAAAATTCCTCAAAATTTGTGGGTTGATAAAAAAAAAACTTGAGCTGGAACGCAGTAATTAAAGAGCTTCACTCTGAAGGAACCGCCATGATGGTCACGATAGTCTCTGCTCCAGGTAATTATGCTTTGTTATGTGTAGACTGCTATCTTAAACACTCGATGCGTCCTTTTTGTTGCGCGAGAGGCGGCACGTCACGCCCTTGCGGATTTTCTTTAAAGCTACCAGTCCAGAACCGCAGGCCTAAAATGAAGGTAGTAGCGAAATCTGAACTGTACCGTGCTGAATAGTTTACTACTAGTATACTACTCTTCACTGATTAATCAACAACTTTTCTCTTTCCAATTTCAACTACCTGTAACCTGAAGGATTAGACTTTATTTACATATGGCAAACCTTTCAGATCAATTTAAAAATAAGCATCTATACAAATTTAGAGTCTTATGACTTCCGGCGGGTACTTTTTACCTACATCTATATATGTATCTTATCCAATGTGGATTTTCTTAATATTCCATACAAAGGTATTTATAAATGTTTCAAGAAAATCGCAATTTTATAAAAAATACAACAAAAAAATAAGATTACGTCTTTTGTAGATTTTGATCGTTGATTTTATACAAAGTTGAATTTCATACAAAATTATTAACTTAATAATTATTTATTACAAATATTTGAGATGACTTTAACATTAATAAATATTTTCTCAAAAAACTCTGTAAAATTATTCAAAATATTGTATTAGTTTATCAAATATTTTAGGGCAAAATATCTTCCGCACCATACAGAAACACTTAGGCATTTTTATTAAATTTCACTGATGTACGCGGCACATTAAATATTAGTTTTGGAACGATTCCCTAAATTTAGTGGGAATCACTAAATTCCCCAGATTGTAGGAAATATTCCAAAACTTTCGTATAATTTACCCTAAGTTTAGAGGATATTACCCAAAAATTGTAGGTATCATCTAATTTTCTAAACTTAAGGGAATTTTCCCTAATTTTTTAGTGAGTTATAAGAAATTTTAGTAAAATTTCCCCAAATCTTGGGGAAAGTGATTTTCCTCAACGAAATGTGGATTTTTCCCCACTAAAGAGTGTAAGTATATCTGAAAATACAACAGTCGCGAAGTAGAATACAGTAGATATACACGCGGTCTTTGATGATTATTGTGAAGTCTATTTTCTTCGGGAGAATCGTATTTACCTTTTTCAAAGAATTTATTATATGGGTAATAAATGAGAACTTCTTTAAAAAATATATTCTAAATATTAAGTCGTGTTTGAACTTACAAACTTTTTCTTATGGAAACGAAAAAATCGTAAGATCAGGCTATTCTGAACACTGAAAAATTAAAAAAATTATTGTTGAATATATTCTTAGTGTTTTAGAATAAGAAAATCATGACGCTTTTTTAGATATTACCTCATTTGATAAGACCTCGACGAAAACTCAAACATAAGAATAATCCGATCAGAGCCCCACTAGTTCCCGCCCAGAGCCTGGAGATTACCCTCATGGAAATCTAGTGAACAAAAAGGCCCGACCAGCTCCTGACCAACCACCGTCCAGGCCCCTACTGAAATTTTGACAACAAAAAGTGCAACTAGTCCCCGACTAGTCCCCGACTGGGTACTTTGTCAAAATTAATAACCCGAATAGCTCCCGATTACTGCCCGACTTTTAATAGGGCCAAATGGGATTATTTCCACACGGGGTACATTAATCCCATAACAAAAACACTTGCAGATTCCACAGTCATCATCGTATGACTTTTCTTTATAAAAGGCTTTTCTAATTCTTGTTTGGTGTATTATGTCTTTTATCAAGAATACACTGTTAAAAAAATCTGATCGAAATTTAATATACATGTGAGTAAAGTCATTTGCATATACCGTACATTAAATTTAGTATACCATCAGGTCGTAAAATTAATATACATGCACATTAAATTCGGTAAAACAGAGTGCGTGAAAACATCAAGTTCTTTTATGCCTTCAAATATTGTCAAATATTAAGAAATAGAGTAATAACCTTAACTTCGTCGACTAAATACTTACTTATAATTAAAGTGGAACGTATGTGTGCCTTTTTTCTAAAATTCGCTGTAAATGGAACACATTAACAAATTTACACAGGGTGCCTGATCCCCATCCCCCTCTCAAGCTTTTACGTAGTTTAAGGACAGTCTTTTATGTATTTTTATTTTACATCACTTTTTAGTAAAATAGTACTTCCACGTTTAAATACTTAACGTGTCACTTTCAGAATGTAATATGTACATAATGTAAACATTATTTACGCGAAGTGCAGTTTTCCTCCATTAAATATTTGGTAATTTGCCTATTTGAATGAATATATAACGGATTTCAAACTTGCATTTAAAAAATATTATATTTTCATTTTATTATTTAAAGAATGTATGCAATTTTTTAAGGGTTGTAATGGTAAATTTTGACAATGAATCGTTATAAATCTGGCTATCAGGAAAGAAAAGAGAAGAGAGATGGGGTAAAGGAAGAAGACGATCAAAAGTCTAAACATGTACTCCTAACTTATTTTTTGAAAAGGGGATGATCATCAGGTTATAATGCTGATCCCATTCCTGTAACTTCCTGTACTTTGGCTCTTGTTTACGATTGAGGCTCACTTTCGTCTATAATCCAAACTCATATATGAGGCAAAATACGTCAAGTGTTCCCACCTAAAATTAACTTTCTTTTGAATCTGGTTAAAACTTGGCTGGAATATAGTCCTAGTAGATAATCCACTATACCATAGGTTCATTTATCAACCGGTTGTTAAAATACAGGGGCCTAAAGTTTTTACTTTTTTACGCGTTACATCAACTTCTCGTTACACATTGAGGGAAAAAATGACTTTTTTGGTTCAAAATATGATTTCGGCTCAACCTGTGGACCGATTTGGATGTTTTCTTTTTTTAAAAAGCTGATAAACTTTCAAAGAAAGTTGTCGAGTCTGATTTTTTAGTCCTTTTTATAATTTTTTTATAAATAAATATAACGAAAAAAATGACCATTTTTTCGATTTCAGGTTCCCGGTGCTCGTCAATTAAAGGAAAATAGTTGTGAGTGCCGACTTTTCATAGATTTACATTATATGAAGATATTCCATCATGATAGAATAAAAAAATAAATGTATAAACAAATTTAATACACAAATGCCTTATTCAGACATTTTTCGTTAGAAAAATTAGTTTTTTTTTTCGATGTCATTTTTTTCCTAAATTAGGAACCGTATGATAATTTCAGAAGATTCATAACCTGTTAATGAATTTTATGATTTTATCAAACAAATTTAATAAACGAATGTATTATTCGAGCATGTATCGATGGAAAAATTCATTTTTTCCAATGCTAGTCCTTTTAATTGGAAACTTCATTATAATTTTAGCAACATTCATCACTATTTATTAAAGTTTTTTTTTAACAAATGTAGTATTAGTGCATCTGTTGACGAAACATTCGTTTCTTTTTTCGATGCCAGTCCGTTTAATTGAGAACTTCATGTTAATTTCAGCAACATTATTAATAATTTCATAAATGTTATGATTTTGGTAACAAATTTAAGAAACAACTGCATTATTTGGACATTTGTCGAAGGAAAAACTCGTTTTTTTCAATGCCAGTCCTTTTAATAAGGAACTTTACGATCACAGAAAAATCTGAAGTTTCCATTGGAATCCGTTTTTTGGTTCCAAAAGAGCTGCAACAAAAATGAACCCTACTTGCTGAAAAGGAACCCAAAACGATAAATGAGCTCTAAACAATACCACACTTGGGTTTCGAAATAATCTCAAATGTAATTGAACCTATTCCTGAAGAACCTATTTTTCGCTTTGCCCACTTCGATATTATGATTAATTATTAACACAATATTTACCTTAAATCATACATGTAATCGAACTCTGGTGGATATAAATTAATGAAGATAATTAAATTACAAGATAATAACGTAATTAAAAAATATATATATAATTACTTGGTAAATATCATTTGCAGGTTATGTACCAAGCTTATAAATATAGTATAAAGGCTTATTCATGTCAGTGCTCACAATCGTGGTAATTTTTTGAACTGCGCTTCCGTCGCGCCGGAAAAACAATTGGTTACTGTTAACGCGCTGATTTTGAATAGTGACGATATTCAAATGTGATATTTATGATAAATAATGATTATAGAATGCATTAAAAGTAATTTATTAATCCTAAAATAAGATTTTGAAGTGACAGATAAAAATTTAATTCGTTTTTAATTCAAAAGACGTTGTGAATTACGAGTTCAGAGAAAGAAATCCTTTTTTTTTAGCACAATGATTAATCTTGTCTCTGTCGAGTCGATATAACATTTGAATATAAGTACAATTTAAAATGTGCGCGCTTAAAGTAACAAATGAATTTCTTTCTTTATTTTAAGAAAATGCCCTACTAACGGTGAGAAAATTCGAGTCCTCTGGCTTTGACGTTGAATAAGTATGTGAAGAAAAAATGGTAGGTTAATGAAAAAGGTCTCGTTTTTAAGGTGGAAATGTTGTACGTTAATGAGCGGCAAATTAATATTCCAAAAAATTATTTGTAGCTTACAGATCTGAAAATCTGATGAAAAGTAAGGAAATTTGACAGCTTTTAAAATCAGTGAACTTTGAAGCATAGTTTTTTATAGAAAAAATAATAGGAAAAATCTGAAAAACTTCATGGTGGTACATTAAAAATTTCTGAACATATTGCCGTCGAAAAATTTGCAAAATATAAATAATTGTTCGTTTCTTGTAAATAAATATGCGAGCGCACTATATTCAGTTCTAATGAAGATAATGAAGTGATTTAGATTGGAGGTAGTTAGTTGAACTATCTGTAATAATTTACAATTTGAAGGAAGTATGTGCTTCTCTTCATCTTCACTCCATTGGGAATCGAACCACAAAACTTCTGATTTCCGGTCAGGTGCTTTTCCAATTAAGCTATTAGAGGGATCAGAATAAGAACTCTTAATTCAAGAATATAACGCTAATTTTTGACTAGGTGTGAATGGTACAAGTACTTATTTAAAATTTTTTAATTTATCTGCTATATCATCAGAGATTGTACCTTACCGACAGTAGATCAACCCTCCAAACCATGAAGGCAGA
>NC_046666.1:107947996-107956737 GCF_010883055.1 Belonocnema kinseyi | reverse complement strand
ATCTGCTATATCATCAGAGATTGTACCTTACCGACAGTAGATCAACCCTTCAAACCATGAAGGCAGAAAATCTACACAATATCGATCAAGTTAAGAATGTTCGATAACAAAAAGTGCTTACCGTCTTAATAAGACTAGATGGAAAATAATATTTTTTAAATTAAAATTATTTCTTGAAAAAAATCTCCTAGTCGATCTTCACTCCATTGGGAATCGAATCACAAAACTTCTGATTTCCGGTCAGGTACTTTTCCAATTAAGCTATTAGAGGGATCAGAATAAGAACTCTTAATTTAAGAACATAATGCTAATAATATAATTTATATTTTGCAAATTTTTCGACGGCAATCGGTTCGGAAATGTTTTATGTACCGCCATGAATTTTTTTCAAATTTTTCCTACTACTTTTTCAATAAAAAACTATGCTTCAAAGTTCACTGTTTTTAAAAGCTATCAAATTTCCTCACTTTTCATCGTATTTTCAGATCTGTAAGCTACAAATAATTTTTTGGAATATTACTTTTCGGCTCATTAACGTACAACATTTTGAAATTGAAACAAATTGAAACATCGAGTTCGTTTCTAGGTTCTGAACCAATCAAATTCGTCATAAATGAACAAAGCAGCTAGAAATGAATCTTATGAAAAATATTAATTCCACGATTAATTCAAAACAGGCTTTCGTGAAAAGTTACCCTAAGTATAACGAACAGTATGCGCAATAAAATCCTGAGTAATATGTTTGCTGATATAGAGACATGCGCAATTACATATTTTACTTTTTAAAAGTACAAGTATATTGTTAGGAGTGACGTAAGGTTGTTGCAAAAACGAATTCAGGAATGAATCTTTCTGAAGCCTCTATACTTTTATTTAATTTAATACAACTAAAGGTCATTGTAATATTTAAAAATATTAATAACGGCTAATTGGCTGATCTGATCTTAATAGTGATTGATGAAGACTATGCTTTTATAAGATTTACCTAATAATAATTAATTACAAAATTTTATTAATTGTACATCAAGGATCCTTTAAATAAAATTATGTGAATAATTTTTAAGATTTTTCATAACTTTTGAAAGTAGGTTAAAATGGGTTAGGTAAGTAAGACATTTTCACTGACAATCAATAAAATTGCATTACATTTCCAATTATAAATTGACCAATGATTTTAAATTATGGTAATTTAAAGATGGTGTAAACTTAAGCCAATTTTATATTAAAAATTATAAAATAAGTGAACCTTTACAAGTAAGAAGAAAAATGAATAAATATTAATATCGATTGTGTTTGCTTTACCGACATATTCTTTAAATTGCTAACTTACCAACCCGACTTTGCAAGCGGTTGGCTTGTGAATGGGCCTTGATGCTGTTGATGCTGTTCTTTTCAAGTGCGCTCTAAAGTCTAAACGAACCCATTTGGGTCTCTACAGGTATCTACTGGAGCTCAAGTTCTAAATGGCACCAACTTTCATATGAGCCGCAATACGAGTGAACCCCAAGTTTTTTCTGTGATAATTTCATCCATATAATTAATAGAACCTATTTAATCGTAAAGAATGATATCATTTCACGATTGTTAAAAGATGCATAATTTACAAGAAAAATAATCATAGACACTTTGTTCAGGGAGAGGAGATAATGTCTTGATGAAGCCGCGTACCATAATGTATGTGAATTAGCTTATTAATTATGAAAGAGAAGCTTTCTTCCGACTCGTGAGTGTCCCGAATTTTTATATGTTATAGACATACATAACAATTATTTAATGTGTTTTTCAATCATCCCATGTATCCAAACCCTCTTGTGTTGGCCAACTGTACGTACTAAATGAATGAATTTATTAAATAGTAATGGATGTTGCTAAAATTATCATGAAGTTCCCAATTGACAGGACTGACATAGAAAAAAAATTTCCGTCCATAACTGCTCGAATAATGCATTTGTTTATTAAATTTGTTTGATAAAATCATAAAATTCATCAACAAATTATGAATTTTCTGAAATTATCATGAGGTTCCTAATTTAAAAAAATTAACACAGAAAAAAAGGAATTTTTCTGACGACAAATACCTTAATAATTCATTTGTTTATCAAATTTGTTTATAATATTAACAATAATAGTCTTAAGAGAAATTCTTTTCATTAAAATATTGTTTCCGATCAAATTTCTTGCAATATAGCTTTAAAAAACGTTAAATTATTGAAAATTATTTCTAAAACAATGCAATTACAACAATTTTCCTATTATTGACGAGCACCGGGAACATCAAATGGAAAAAATTTCTATTTTTTCGTCATATTTATTTATTTATTTACAAAAAATTAAAAAACTAAATTAAAAATCAGGCTCGAACACTTTTTTTGAAATGTTATCAGTTAAAAACAAAGAAAACGACCAAATCAGTCCACAGGTTCAACCGGGATCGTATTTTGAACCAAAAAATGTACTATTATAACGATATATATTTTTGAAATTCTTTCATGTGCATATATTTTTTTTGAAAATCAAAATATAAATTGATTTTTTGAAAGAAAACATATTAAAAAAAAAACTTCTATTTGAAAAAATAGCTTTTTATTTGATTCAGATTTTTACGTTTGAGGGTACCACGTTATACTTTCGCAACGCTCGGGCACGAATAATGTCAGATCTAACGTGCCCGAAAATTATATTGACCTTTTTTAAGATGATCAGCTGTGTAGAAGTATATAAATGACGTTATATATTTCAGCTCACACCTGGTATTTCATTCAGAATTAGCGTAAAAATTTTAATTTGAGCAATAAAAAATTTCTGGCCCACTTTTTATTCTACATGATTTCAAAGAGTATAAAAAAGCTGTTTTTTTAAGTAAAAAAAAATTGTGTAAATATTTTGTTTTGTTCGAAAAAGTCAATTTCTCTTTCGATTTTCAAAAAATATATAAAGAATTGAAAAAAAATTATATATATATTGTTATGAGAGTCTTAAATGCACATAATTCAGCCAAGTTGAGTGGGAACACTGACGTATTCTGCCCCATATATTTTTTTTATTTTTATGTTCTGTGAAATAGAAACATATTATAGAAAATAATATTATGATCTGTTCTCAAGTGCGTAAACATGATCTCCTTATTTAATTTCCTACGTTGAATTTACTGATCAAAAAAACATATTTTTCCAAGCTAAACTGACACAAAACTCTAAGAAACAAAAATAAAATGGCAATTGTCAACATTCCAAAAGTCATCACCGTATTTTGTAAAAGGATATACTGATTTTCTTTTTTTTTTAAGTAACCAAGGCCGCATTTATTAAAGTGGCGGACCTACCCGTGTAGAAATTCAAATGGGGAACTAGTCTGGTTCCCGACCATTCGACCCCATTTTAAGTCGGGGGCTAGTCGGGTCATCTGACTAGCCCCCAACCAGTAGCGTCACGTTAAATTAGTCGGGGTCTAGTAGGGAGACCCGACTTATCGTAGTCGGGGCCTGATTAGGTACTAGTAGGGGTCATATGATAATACATCCCCGTGGAATATTAACCAAACTCCCCAAAATTTGTGGAACATCCCCTAAAAGTTTGTCAAAATACTTATTATATACGGAAATCTCCATAAACTTTTTTGAAATATTCAAAAGTGATCAAATTTACCCAATATTTAATGGGGAATATATGCTATGCTTAAAAATACTTAAATTTATGTAACTAAAATTCCCCAAAATTTTTCGAATATTAATTTTAAAAAAAACTGCAGCTGGAAGGCAGCAATGGAAGAGCTTCGCTCTGAAGGAACTGCCATGCTGGTCACAGTAGTCTCTGCTCCAGGTAATTATGCTTCGTTACGTGTAGACTGCTGTCTTAAACACTCGAAGCGTCATTTCTGTTGCGCGAGAGGCGTCACGTCGCGCCCTTGCGGTTTTTCTTTAAAGCTACCAATCCAGAACCGCAAGACTCAAATGAAGATGGTTGCGAAATCTGAACTGTAACGTGCTTAAAAGTTTACTACTAGGATACTGCTTTTCACTGATTAATCAAAAACTTTGTCTCTTTCCAATTTCAACTATATGAAGGATTAGACTTTATTCAAATATGGAAAACCTTTCAGATCAATTTTAAAATAAGCATCTGTACAAATTAAGAGTCTTATGACTTTCGGCAGACTTTTCACCTACATATATATGTATTTTTTCCAATATGGATTTTCTTAAAATTCCATGCAAAGGTATTTATAAATGTTCCTAGAAATTAGCAATTTTCTAAAAAATACTACAAAAAAATAAGATTGCGTCATTTTGAAGATTTTGATCGTTGTTTTTATAAAAAGTTGATTTTCGTACAAAATTATTAACTTAATAATTATCTATTAAGCATATTTAAAACAAATTTAACATTAATAAATCTTTTATCCAAAAAGCGTTGTAAAATTATTGTTAAATATATTCTTAGTATTTTACAATAAAAAAATCATTACGCTTTTTTAGATATTACCTCGTTTGATAAGACCTCGCCAAAAACTCAAACATAATAATAACCCGACTAGAGCCCCAGTAGCTCCCGATCAGAGCCTGAAGATTGCCCGCATGGAAATTAGTGAACCAAAATGCCCGATTAGCCCTTGACCAACCACCGACCAAGCCCCGACTGAAATTTTGACAACAAAAAGCCCAACTAGTCCCCGCTTTGTCCCCGACTGGGTACTTTGTCAAAATTAATAACCCGACTAGCCCCCGATTAGTGCCCGACTTGTAATAGGGCCAAATGGGGTCATTTCCACACGGGTAGGCTATTATCCCACCCCCCTCCCCATATTCGTTTCTTCTGAAACATTGAAATTGTATTTTTTATTTAAATAAAATGAAAATAAACCACATTTAGTAGAATTCCATATCGGATTTTCACTGTTTCACATTGCACTCATTTAACTCAACTTGAGTTTCCCAAAAACTACCTCCTCGATTACATTACGCGACGCATAGTGGGATGAAATGCATTTTTTTCGTTCAAAAATGTCCAAAGCCTTCAATTTTGGTCCGATTTTTAATTAAAAAAAAAATTAAAGTCCAATAAATTCTGAAGAGCTTCACGCTCTGAACTTTTGTTTCTTCCACTCGTTATTAATCATTTTTTCACTTAAAGTATGGAAAAACTGAAATTTTTTACGCTTTAATAACTGATTAGGCAAACTTTATATTGCTTTAATGAATTTTTAGGAACAAATTCAAAATGTTGGCCCTTTCGCATTAACATTTTTTCGTTCTTTGCACTGGAAATGTTTTATGCTATTGGATGAATGACTGCTAGTCACACAAATATTAGAAAAGTTAACAATAACAATTGTTATAAATAATTCTCGTGATAAAATATTCAAATTTGAGGTTTTATCAAATTAATTTTGTTTCATCGCTAGAATGGCTACTGATATTCCTGAAAAATGTATCTTTGATAATATTTCGTAAAATATAAGAACTTAAATCTTTATAACAATTTAGATAAACAAATTACAAATTTTGTCAATTTCACATAGAAAAAAATGTGGTTCCTTCAAATAAATAATTTAAATATTATAAAAGATACAATTTTCAAGAATATCAGTAGCCATTCTAGTGATTAAAGAAAATTAAATTTTGATAAAACCTTAAATTTGAATATTTTATCACAAGAATTATTTATAACAATTATTATTATTAACTTTTATAATATTTTTGTGACTAGCAGTCATTCATCCAATAGCTTAAAACATTTCCAGCGCAAAAACAAAAAATTTCTGCGGAAGGACCAAAATTTTGAATTTTGTTTTTCTAATTTGTTTATAAAAATTTAAATTGTTATAAACGATGTTCAAAATAACCTGTAGGTCACAATTCAACAGCGGTTTTCAATTTTTTTTCAAAAAATGCAGCATCAAAGTCTCAAGAAATCTGTCGAGGCAGATTTTAAAACTTTTGTTTGTTAGAATTTTTATGGAGCTGCAAATAGCAAAAACAATTGGATTTTTTACATTTTGATTTTCAATTCTCTGTGAACATCTTTCTCAGTGATATCAGGCCTCAGTTTTTATGCAAAAGGATCGGTGAAAAAAAATTGTTGACCTGCCAAGTTATTGTTTATAAACAAATATTTGCAACAAATAGCCAGTGCTATGGATTATATTTTTGTGAAAAATATTTATGCAACGAAATCGCTCATTTAGAGCAATGAGGTGAAATGTGATCATGACAGTGATCATTAACAGTTTTAGGCATAAATAAACCGAATTTTTTTCCGATTGCCTTCGAATCTCATTGCCTGTGATGCACAATAATGTATTTTTGTCATGTAACATAATATCTTAAATTTATAAAATATTATCATAAACAAATGCATTATTTGAACAGTTTTATACAGAAACGAAACGAATTTTCTTCTGATCGTCTTCAAGTCTCAATTCCTGCACTCAAGAATCAAGCATGCGCATGTATCATGTATTGCCATTTGGTGGCGACAGACTTGTATACAATCAGAAGAAATACGATTTGTTTCTGCCTCAAACTGTTCAAATCATGCATTTATGTATAATATATGCTGATAAATTTAACAAATGATATCAAATGACAAAAATACATTCATTTGTATCACAGGTAATGATATTCGAAGAAAATCGGGAAAAAATTCGGTTTGTTTATGTCTAAGACTGTTAATGATTAACCAGTTGCTTACGATAATTGTTAATAAGTTTAATAAATTATATCAGAACTCAATAATAAATCAATATGTATTACAGGTATACTGGATATTTGTTGCAAACATTTGTTTATAATAAATATCTTAACATGTCAACAACTTTTTTTTCTTCCGCTGACGCTTTTGCATCAAACCTGAGGTCTGATGTCACTGAGAAAATTTTTTAAAGAGAATTAAAAATAAAGATAAAAAAAGCAACCTTTTTTCGCTTTTTGCAGCTCTATAAAAATTGAAACAAAAAATTTTTTCAATTGGCCTAGACAGATCTCTTGAAACTTTAATGCTGCATAAAAAAAGAAGTTAAAAATCGATGAAGAATTGTGACCTACAGGTTATTTTCAACATCGTTTTTCATTTCGCCCTATTGCGCGATCCTGGGTTATAGCCTATACATTTGCCTATTGGTTAACGCGGCCCTGTCAGTTACTTAATGAACATTTAATATAGTGTGCAAGCTTTAGAGAAACGAAAGCTTAATTTCTGCACACTTTTTAAGCCAAATAAATAATCTTGCAAGAACATTGAAGGCGCTGTTTCACTATTTTTGTAATTTTAGTCATCATTGCCATCCGTCTTTCCTTTCTTAAAATATTGTAGATAAGGTAAACGTAATCGTAACTGTATAGTGCTGCTAATAATTGAAACTCCAATTTTCTAGGTTCTTATTTAATTTTAATTCATTGAAATTTAATTCAAAACTATAAAATGCTCAAAATAAATGGTTTTTATCATTAAATATATTTAATGATACATATTGGGAAATATTATGTATAATTTTCATTTGTTTACACATTTTTTGTATAAAAAAAATGAAAATCATACATAAGATTGCCTACTATGAGTAACTTTGACGACTGCGATATTAAAATTATAACAAAGTTTTATAATTATTGGGATCCTTCAATTTTACAACAAATGACTGTTTTTATTTTTTTAAGACATGACAAATAGACTTATTTTTAAAGCAGATAGTTTTGTTCGATAACCGAGCAGTAAGGATGAGTAACACTTTAAAACTTTCTCCTTGGCATAAGCGAATGAAGAATTGACGTGTTCAGGCAGTATCTCTTGTACAAATAGTGATGAGCCCTTAACAAAAATGCCGGTAGTTTACAAGCAGTTGGAAGCAGTGCAGTAGCTTCGAGACGGGTTTCCTTCCTAACTACCTACGAGTAGATCCCTCCAACATGCATAATGGTAGGAAAAGCTTAACAACGCGTGACAATATGCATCAAGGAATTGCTCGAGCGAGAAACGTATCGGTTGCTGACTAGGCTGGAAACATTGGCCGTATGGATCGTATACATACATAGGTTCAGTCGAGTCTCAACGAATATCGAATCGCTTCCATCGCTCGAACTCTCACGCGAAAACGTTCGATACATTATGCAACTTCATGGTCCATAAACGAGAGGAATCCGCAATTCTTTAGAATTTTCCTGATACTTCGATACGTTCTAGAGGCATGTTTATTAATTTTTTGAAATTGCTCATAGTTCTTCTCAGTACATTGTAATATATATTCTGATCCCTCGATTTAGCATGAGGCATCTGCTGGGAAATAACCAAAAGACCTTCCTCGATGAGCGTCCTTTTTTATGTCTTATGCCTACTTTGTGCACAAAAAGGCGAATATCCCTGCTGCTTGCAGATAACCTATCAAAGTGCACGAGATCAAAGGATAACGAACTCAACTGTTTTCATTTTGCATTTCACGTATTTGCTTTGAATCCTTGGTCACGTTGTGAATATATATATACTTTATTCTGAAAAAGAGGTTTCTCTATATACAAATATGTGCTTTTAAACCCTAATCAGGGTATGCCGCGACCTATTATGTGTCTTAAAAAATGTATGTGCCCGAGTCGAAATTTGAGTTCTCCCTTAATTCTCTAAATTCTCTGATCTTAGAGACTTTCGGAGAAGCAAGAGAGAATTCATTTCAATGTAATGCGAGTTCTCTCTGAGTTCTCTAAAGATGTAGAAATTTCCATTTCTGTATGTTTAGAGCACTGAAAGAGAATTTGA
>NC_046666.1:107944827-107947896 GCF_010883055.1 Belonocnema kinseyi | reverse complement strand
ATAAAATGTTATTTTGTCTATCCTAATAAATCGTCCTCTTATGGTCTTGAAGATGACCTCAGAAATATGCGAAAGGAATTAGGGTCATTTGTCGCTCACAAATCTATTAGCATGAATTTTGCAAAATATTGTACAATATTTCTCTTTGAGATGAAAAAAAGCGTAAATAAATCAATTTTTTAGTTTAGGATGACTCCTGTGCATTCCAGCGCGTCTGCTGTCTCAAAATGGCGCACTAGCGATGCCAAACGAATGGACAAGATTCGTCCTAGCGTTTAGCACTGCTGATGTGCCAGTAAATACTTACAAAAAGAAAAGAAATATTTTTATAGAAAATGCGTACGTACCTGATATTGCAAGAATTTTCGCTTCTCCCTTCGTTTTCATTCCCGTTTTGTGATCCACCCATATCAATGTAGAAATTGCGTTCACAAACCTGTCTTTTGCTGGAAAAGTAGATAATTCCTGAACATTTTTATAGGAACTGTTGATCCACCATAGGAGAGCATACTTTTTGCGACCCATAATGAGAAACACACTTCAATCCTTTATTTTTAAAACACTTTTTTAACTAGATTGTATAACGAATTCACGGAACACGTGGTACCTGCTGCTGAACGATCATCGATTTTCGAATCGACCCGTGGTATGCGCGCGCGTACTGTACATAACCTTCAAATTTCGTAAAAAAGCGGAAACCCAGAAAAGGACTGCACATTTGTGATATTTTTACTTTGGAATTAATAGTGTTTAAAAATATTCAAGAGACTATATATAGAGATGTTATTTATAAAATACTATAAAAATTTTAAAGGAGAATATAAGAGGATTTAAAGGAGGGCTTTAAATACTGGTAGAAAATAATAGAGGTTCAAATAAGAACTCAGAAAAACCTATGAACATTTCAAAGAGATTAAAGAGAATGAACAGAGAACTAAATAAGACATAAGAGCATGAAACGAGCACGTCGAGGACTGACTAGCACCAACAGAGAATGTATTTTGCACTATAGAGAATCAACGGAGAACGTCTAAGCCTGAAGAGAATCGAAAGAGAATTTATTTAGCACTATGGAGAATCAATAGAGAACTCATATTTCGACTCGGGTGCTGTTGTTTGTCAACAACTGGAACGTCGTTCGCGACTCTATAGCCGTTCATTTTTTTAAAATAAATAAATAAAATAATAAAAATTAAATAATTTATATCAAATGTTATTTTAAGAAACTTGAATGTATTTGCAATGTACTGAAAAATATTGCATTGTATTGCATTAAAAAAGTAGCAAGTATAGTGACGATTGCAGCATCATACCGTATTTCCTTTTTCTGCTGCAGGCACCTACATTTCATAATGGTGTTATACATACCCCTTTTTGAAAATAATTAGGAATCTTGGTAAGAATCTCCTTTTCACCGTTTTGTTTATAGATTAAGATAAGTATTCTTATAGATTCATATATTTCTTTTTTCAATACAAGGGAAATGATATTCATTTCATGTGATTGATAATTCAAGCAATGTTCTTGAGCATTCAATAACGGCCGATATTCGGGATGAGCAAACAAATATTTTTAATTCGCTTGGCTAGTCGTCTCAAATTTTGGGATTAGTACATCTCCTTTTAATACTCCGCCAATTGTTCCGGACGACTAGACACATTCTTAAATATTATACTTAAGATTAAGATACATTGTGGTCGCAAATTTAATAGAAGTTCTAATAACACAGAGTGCATGCACATTCAAAGTAAGAGTAGGATTGGGATAGATAATTTGCCCAGAAACATTATTAAAAAAAAGGCTGCGAATCACGAAGCGACGCAAATCTTTAATTTAAACGACCTAAATCGCTTATGATAGTACTATTTGGCCGGGATTTTACCTGGTAGCTCAAGTAAATATTATTTTAAATCAAAATGATAATCCAGAATAATTCTATTCATTTACGAGGAATATTGGACTGTAACGATTATAAAAAGAAAGTCATATTTTAAACTGTTACTTATATTCACAAAGAATATTGTAAGTGTCTGCTATCAATTATTGATTACTTATTTGTATTGAGAAGCTGCTATAATCTTGCATTGGAACCGTTTGAGCGATTTAGTTAGTGATTTAGTCCAGTAATATAGCACCGCGTGCTGTGTCATTACTGATGAGAAATCTAGAAATTACTGGTGCATGTCAAGCACAATCCACAGATTTCATTGTGTTCATTTGAGGAGTCGCGAGTTCGTGTACAGGTATCGAAGTGGTTCGATGGTTTTCTACGGTCGCGTCGTTTCAGTTTTCAACTGCTCGTAGAGGTGGTGAACCATGGAGCACGCGGTTCGACGGCGCGCAGCCACTCGAGTAAAAGGGAAAGACGGCAAAGGATAAGTGAGTTTGGAAGAGCCACCTGTGGCCACGGCACGTGCCATCGACTAATCCCCAGATGCTACCTTCGGACCGTCTCGTCCCATAAGCTATAAACGAGACGATATAGCAGCTCCAAACACCTGGCGTATATCGAGCTCTCTATTCTCTAGTCTCTACAGTCTATACAGGCTTGGGACTTGCGTGGTCAGTTTTTTTCAATTATATCAACACGAATCTATTCATATTTACTGTCACTTTTTTCACGTTTGTAACTTCATGATATTAAGATGACATTCAATAAAATTTATTATGTGTTTAGTCATTAAGAAATTGAACGATGATGTTCTAAGTTGACACAGGACGCTAAGACTGAACGAAAAGAATAGTTCTCAATCTTCAATGCAAACAAGCATACAAATTATTCATCAGTAATTTGAATGAAACGTGATTTTTTATCTTTCACACGAATTTTTAAACTGTTTGTATTTATGCATATTCTTGCTCTCATTAAATTTTCTCATATAGTATTCTGAATGTAAAAATTGACGCACTCGCTACATCTCCAATCAATTTGTCTCAAGTCCTATAATCGATCTTGAATCTAATTAACGGTATTTCACTAGAATCGACACGGTGACCATTGATAATTTCAGTGTGGTGTTGAGTTATCCTGAAATAACAATGATCAACGATAGTTCCCAGTCAAGTGTA